>NW_025785568.1:0-19522 GCF_021130785.1 Homalodisca vitripennis
ATAAATACATATGTATATACATATACAGTTCAGCTTGACGATGCGGCAGAGAGCGGACGTGTGCTACACTGTGCGCCAGGACATAACTCTCAAATGTCAAGTACAATACGTTTTACTGTGCATTCATGTGTGATTTAATTTTCATTATTGTTAATTTTAAACCAAATTATTAACTTCAACGTTACTATATTCAAACAAAGTGTTGTGAAAATATTGATCATGGAAGACTGTGGTAAGTCTTTAAAATTGTTTACTAAAACAGCTGTAAAAGCCAAGATGAATTGCAACGATTGTTAACGGCCCTTTTCATGCTTAATGTATCAATATGACTCCAGAAGGACACTCAGCTATTATAAAGATAATGAAATGATCTGGTGATGATATGAGAAATGTTCTCAGGAACGTTGAAAAAGTATGGTTCTTGAGTCTAGGCCTGAGTCATCAGTCACTAATGATGACTTCTACAATCTTGTGCTTCTACTTAGAAAAGAAATAAAGAATACAGAAACTTATTTAACATAAGTCTATTGAACTTTGTTTTGAAGAGCTCAAAGATAAGAACCTTGTTAGTAAGCAAAGTGAAGAGGTTGCGAGTTTAGTTGAAGCTGGTCAATTCAAAATCTTAGAACAGCGAATCTGGTAACTTACAAAAAAAAGGTAAGCCTCGATAGAGTGTAAGGATAAACTGATGTAGAACAGTACTCTAGAAGAGAGACTATTGAAATCTTCTGGTTGTGCCTGTCCAGCCTGGAGAGCAAAGGTTCGGGGAAGTAGTGAGAATATGTTGGGAGGGCTTTGGACATAACCATTGAGGACTCAATGGTCAGTGCCTGTCATAGGCTGCGTGTGAAGGATGGAGTCTGGAAGACCACCCGGCATTCATAGTGAAAGATGAAATCTCGCCATGGACTCTGAAGCTGTGTTGCAGAGACGGACGGGTGAAACGGAACGTCTCGACCCACCACTTTGGCCTGACTTCAAAACCTGCCTCGCCCTTCATTGTCAATGAAAGTTTGAGCCCTGGAAGACGTCGACTTCTGAACGCCGCCCGTGAAAAGAAAAAAGGGAAAAACTCTACACCTACCTCTGGATAAGAGGTGGGAAGATCCTGATGAGAAAAGCGGACGGAGAGAAAGAAAAAAGTGAAATTTATCACCAGCTTAGACAACTTAGCCAAATTGTAAGTCACCTCATTACAGCCTTTATGCATTCTTATACTAGGCTTTCATTTATTCATGTTTTCTATAAAATATATACTTTTTATTTTTTTTCCTGTATTATTAATGATCACTTGGTTTATACGTGTTATTTGTTTTGTGTTTTCATTATTTTGATTATTGATTTATTAATTGATTTATGTCCTGTAAATATCACGGTGATGGGACAGATGCCAACTCTAATTAAAAATTCTAAACCAAAATATAAGAAGGTATGAGGGATAAAATTTGACTTGCTCGTAACTGATTTAGATTCGTCTATAAAATATTTCCTTGATTTAATTGTGATGACAGTAAATATGGGATAAATAAGTGTGAAATGGACCATTACCAAATTAATGGCTATAATTCGTTTAGCAAAATGTAATGAAAGTTATAAGAGCGGGAGGCATTGCAGTATTCGTACGCGACTCATGTTATTGTTCCAGTGTGACAGAGAGAAAAGATATCAAATCAGCTGATGTATTGATTTTCAATGTCGAGGTCAACGGCCTAGAGAACTTTACCGTGATAGCCCGTGTATCGTCTGCACACTAGTAGGCAAGCGGATTTCACGCAAAAGCTGAGTGTTTTTGTTGGATGAGTTTAACGGGTAAAGAATATTGTTGTAGTAAGGTGACATGAATTATGACATTTTAAATCAAAGTAATGAATCCGACCACTATTTAAAGTATGTTGGCTAGTAAAGGATTGTATAGTTTAATTAATGAATAAAAAAAAAAAAAAAAAAAAAAAAAAAAAAAAAAAAAAAAAAAAAAAAAAAAAAAAAAAAAAAAAACTACTAGAAGTGTTGGAAATTCAGCGACTTGTATTGTCCATGTTTTTTGGTTCGTTTTTCTAATGGAATAAGTTAGGCCTACTAAATACGAATTTAAACTTTCGCATGTTTTTCATTACAATTATTACTGATCCATTCAACGGTAGCTTTTTTCAATTAAATTCCCTGATAGTGTAAAACATGTAATGATGAAATTTCAATTAATAAAACTTGATTTTACAAAATTGGAGGGAGAATGCTGGAACTAAACTGAACTGGAGTGAATTTTTTTTACAGAAATCTGCATCACTGGCTTTTGAATCTTTTTTTAAAGCTTAACAAGCCGCATTAAAAAGTTGCCAAAACTCAAATTAGTGTTTAGGAAAAAGTTTGAATAAATTGAAACCTTCGGAAAACTGATTAATCTATTAAATAGAATCCAAAAAAGAAAAACAAAATTCATAAACTATTAATGAAGAGTCCTTCTAATACTAAACTAAAGAACTTTTACAATGAGTTTAGCGCAAAATTAAATATGGATATAAAATTGGCGAAAGAAAATTTCTTTCAGTCTAAGTTTGACGTTTTTCTCTAAGGATTCTAAAGCAACAGTGGGAGGTTGTAAAATAGCCTAATTGGAGAAAAACGCCTCAACAGTGAAATAAAACGAAGGTTATTGGAAGAGAGGGTATTGTTACTAGTTATCAATGATATAGCCAATGAATTTCAACCACCATTTCTTTGAATATAGCTGATAATTTGAGGGAAAAAATAGATTAACTTATATGTGGACCAAGTGCAATGATTATAGAGAAACATTTGTTCCAATAAATACATTTTAAAGACATCTTTTTATATGATGCCAACATCGGAACACGAAATTTTGACCATAATTAACAAGTTTAAAAAAAAATAATAAATCTCCTGGCTTTGATTCTTTAGGTTTCTACATTGTTGTGAAGAAGAATCGCTCCTTTTTTCCTTCATGTATTGGAATTTCTTTTTAAATTTAGCATGGAAAGTGGCGAATTTCCATTCCAGTCTTATAAAAGCTGTTGTTACATACCTATTTTCAAGCGAGTTGATTGTAGGCTTCATGATTGTTTCACGTCCAATTTCTTTACTATCACGGTTTTTGAGTAAAATCTTTGGAAAAATTTGTTTAAAATTACGGATAATACTTATTCTTAGATAAAAACAAATTCTTTAGCAAAAAACAATTTTGGATTTCGAGAGAAACTCTCAACCGAAGAGGCTCTAATATCATTTGCCGGAGGAGATCTTTGACTTCAATAAACAGTGGCGAAAAAACCTCGGCGTTGTTTTAGGACATCACTAAAGCTTTTGATAACAGTGGACAATAGCATAACTACTCGAAAAAATTGTGGCCTGGCTGGCATCAAGATGCTTACCACATAAGTGGTTTTCAAGCTACCTCTCTAAAATAGAAACAAAGTGTTTATAGTTGGTGATTTTGTTTCAGCCAGTCTGGTTCGGTGAGGCATGGTGTGCCTCAGGGCTCTGATATTGGGTCCAGTATTTATTTTTGATTTACAATCAATGACTTGTTGTAATGGGTGCTTCATGGGTCGCGTGTTTGCCTTTGCCGATGACACAGCTTTTTTAATTTTATAAAAATATATGTTTAACCCACCATGAAAAATGAAATGGAGGGGGGGGGGGGGGGGGGGGGGTAGGAATGATTTAAAACTATTACGTTTATGGTTTGATACAAATTACATGATTGTTGAGTGAAAAAACAAAGTTTTTATTTTTTGGTCTAAAGACAGAGTGCCAATTGGGAAAAACCTTTGTAAAATTCCACTGATTTTATTTGTTTTAAACAATACCTACCAACAGTGCAAAAAAAACTGCATGATAATAGAAAAGACACAATAGTATTAAATACCTTGGACTGATATTATCGACAGTAAAAAGCTAACAATGGAAGTCACATATATTTAAAATTGGAAAAAGGGAACTGTACAGTAGCTTAAGAAAGTTCTTTTTTGCTTCGACAATTATGTCCAAGGAAGGTTATGATCAATGTCGTATCAACGCTATCATTGGGATCCAGGCTGTGGTATGGAATTGCTTGCTGGGGCAGAGCCTACCAATCGACCCACTATCTCCTATTATATTATTTACAAAAACCACTTTGTCCGTGTGATTGCAGGAAAGGGAAAGCTTGAGCATGCCTGGCCGATTTTTCTTGATTTGAAATTGTTTCCACTAAAGCATCTATTTATTTATAAAGTGTTAAAAACTATTTTTTTTGTAAGAAGTACAGCTTTCTCCGTAAGGACTCGTAGTACAAACCATAAACTTAAGACGATGATCAAGTAATGCATGTTCCGAAATCACATTCAGGCAGCGTATCAAAAATTTTATACAGTAGTATTGCACCCCGAGTTTTTAATACAATAATTCCAACCAACTTGAAAATTGTTTCTAATATAAATCTATTTTTTTTCTAACTTAAGAAAGTGGCTTTTTATTACAGAAAATCTAGATATTGTTTTGAAAATCTGGTACAATAGAAACACTATTGCAACTGCTTTATTAACAGTTTTAATTTGCAAATATTTAGGTTCTCAACATATTATTTTGTATTTGGTTATGATTGTATTTCATTTAACTTACTATTGCAAAAGATATTACATGTTTAGTTATTTTGATAGTTTTATATATATATTTATTTATTTATTTCAGGCGATTTTGTAATCTTTAATAATTTTAACGTGCTGGCGATCCCACCAAAGGGAATTTTTCCTAGGGGATAAACCTATTTATTTTGCTTAGTTATGAAAACATCAGTGAGTATTCAGTTTACAACCAATTGTTTTGTTGGAAAACTTGCAGTGTTTTTTTATCATGGTTTTGATCAAATAATGTAGTCAATGTACCAACTCATTATTTAAATTGTAATATAAGTATATTGTATTTTGGATGTTTGGGGTGACTGGGGCGCCTTTGCGAGGGGACTGTTTGTAATGAGTCAAAGTTTTCTTGATGGTAAAATATGTTGATAGTTTTATTTATGTCATGCCGTTTTTATTATGGAATGGTTTATTTGCGGGGGATGTTTCGGTTGGTTTCGTGCGTCTTAAACATGTATAATTGCATCTCTAAGAATCGATTAAAAATTAAAACCCTTAAAGTATACTATATTTATTTATTGTTGTACATGTTTAAGGGTGTAAAAACCATATTCATGTAGAGTTGTAAATGTGTATTTATTGTACTAAATTGTTTTAGCGGCAAAATAAAGAATTTTCTTTTTCTAATTCTATAATACACTTAAATATTCAGCATTATGTTAGTTTATTGCTCTGAAGCTTTCACCGGCGGAAGCTACCTGAGATTGGGATCTCACATGTGCCAATTGATTACTAGAAGTCGGAAAGTTCTCATAGGCCTTACAAATTTCAGACGCTGGAATTCCCTACAACATACGAGGGATAATTTGTGTGTGGGAGTTTCCAAATTTTAATTTGTCTACAGACATTCATGAAGAAATTAAAACGGGACATTTCGAAGAACCTAAAAAGTAACAAATAGTCAATACCATTTAGTGGGAATGAGATTTTAAATATAAGAGAATACCATTGGAGATTTTCCATTAACGGGGAGCTCCAACAGTAACCAGAAGGATCTCAGAAAACGGTATCAAAAGAGAGTGGATAGTTATAAATGCCGAAAGCCAATAGAGACTGCTTAAGCTCAAAAACGAAGCAAAGGACGTGTATTACCCATTGATGCGGACTTTACATTCGCCAGATTTAGCCAAGGCATGGAAATTCCAACAATGCTCTTGCTCTCAGGGCAGAGATTTCATAAAACTTAAGCTATTGGGAACTCGAGGCTATTGCACGCCTAATACTTTACAAAAGCCGAGACGTACTACATGTTACATTGCTACCAAGATGGTAGCACTCAAAGGTCTAGAGTTTTCAATGAGATTTTACTGAGATCAAAACGTCTTAATATACGCTTTTTCAGGAGTGCGAAGATCTAAAAATATCAGTACTCAAATACACACCACTGTATTGTTATTTCCATATAAGGGCCTGCTTACATTTTAATAGTATTACAATTTTCCCAGACATTAATTCAATAAGGAAAACAATCGGGACCTTCCAAAATGCACCTTTTATCCAAATAAATACTAAGTTTTATATATACAGCAGACATACTTCCTGGTCTTTAAGATTTTACTTCTTATATTTTTATTTACAAGTGTTATTTTAAGTATTAAATTGTTTTTATTACTTTAACTAACTTTTATTTCAGTCAATATGTGGGTCTGATGAGGTTGTTCCTTCAGCACGAAAAGCCTTAAAGCAATAAAAATCGATTGATTATTTAAGGGTTTCTTTTTTAAATTGAAAGTAATCTATTCCAGTAATAATTAATAGATGGGTATAATGTTATTACACACTGTAAGTATACTAAACTATCTTCACGATTAGGTAAGGCCCTTAAGATATCTTAGAGTAAGGGATAATCCAACTAACTCCTGCTGACAAGAACAGTATTATTTTATTCAAATCGACTGAGAATGCGGCTTGGAAACGTACAGAGTATCTGAGGTCTGGATTTAGGGACAATGTTTACTTTTCAATCCGCCTTGGAAACAATCCTGCCACACCCCATACATTACCTTACAGTGCGTACCGGTCAACCTACAGAGTTGGCTGAGTTTGGAATTTAGGACAAGTGTTTACTTTCAATCACCGCCTGGAAAAACAATCCTTGCACCCACAATACCTTTACAGTGGTACCGGAAATACCTACAGAGTGGCTGAGGGGGAAGTCTCGGAGCATTTTAGACTAATGTTTACTTTCAATCCGCCCGGAAGGAAACACAATACGTTGCACCCCCACATACCTTTACAGTAGCGTACCGGAAACCTTAACTGAGTGGCGATGAGTCTGGATTTAGACCAAATGGTTTACTTTCAAATCCGCCTGGAGAATTACAATTCCTGCACCCCACATACCTTACTCAGTGGTAGATGACGAGAAACCTACAGAGTGGAACTGACGATCTGGATTTAGGAACAATGTTTACTTTCAATCCGCCTCGGGAAAACAATCCTACACCCCACATACCTTACAATGTGGTACTAAAGGTACCTACAGAGTGGCTGCGGAGTCTGGATTTTAGGACAATGTTTACTTTTCAATCCGCCGGGAAACATAACGGTGCACCCCACCATACCTTTACAGTGGATACCGGCAACCTACAGAGTGGCTGGAGTCTGGATTTTAGACAATGTTTACTTTCAAATCCGACTGGAAACAATCCTGACACCCCACATTAACCTTACAGTGGTACTGGTAAAAATTGAGACTACAGTAGTGGAGCATGAAGTCTGGATTTTAGACAATCGTTTCCTTTATAATACCGCCCTCGGACCACACAATCGTGCTCCCACCCTACCCACATCATGATCTTACAGTTGTAACGGCAACCTACTAGAGTGGCTGAGTCTGGATTTAGACAATGTTTACTTTCATATCCGCCTGGAAAACCAATCGTGGACACCCCACATACCTTACAGTGGTAACCGGAACCTACAGAGTGGCTTGAGTTCATGGATATTTAGACAATGTTTTACTTTCAATCCGACTGGGAAAACCAATCCTGCACCCCACATACCCTTACAGATGGTACTCTGGTACTACAGAGTGGGCTGAGTTCTGGATTTAGACAATGTTTACTTTCAATCCGCCCTGTGAAACAATCTGCTGCACCCAACCATTACCTTACAAGTGGTACCGGGAACCTACCGAGTGTGACGCTTGAGACTGAGTTTTATTTAGACAATGTCTTACTTTCAATCCGCCCTGGGGGAGGAGCGAAACAATCGTGCCACACCCCACATACCTTACAGTGGCTTACCAAAGTGAAACCACTAACAGAGAGTTGGCTGAGGTCTGGATATTATAGACAATGTCTTACTTTTCATATCCGCCTGGAAGACAATCTAATCCTATCCCACATACCTTACAGTTGGGGAGTACGAGAATACGCGTACCTTAACAAGATGTGGCTGTAGTCTGGATTTATGACAATCGTTTTACTTTCAATTTCCGCCTGGAGGAAAAACAATCGTGCACCACCACAAATATACGTACAAGTGGGTACTGGAACCTACAGGAAGTGGACAGACACTGGATTTTAAGACAATGTTTACTTTCTAAATCCGCCCGGAAACAAATCGTCGCACCCCACATACCTAATAGCAGTGTGTACCGGAAACCTACAGAGTGGACTTGAGTCTGGATTTAGGACAAATGTTTACTTATTCTCAATCCGCCCGGAGGAAAAACAAGCCGCACCCCCACATACCTTACATCAGTTGGTACTCGGAACACCTACAGAGTGGTGCTGAGTTTGGATTTATAGACAATGTATTATACTTTCAATTCCGCCTGGAAACAATTCGTACACACCCACATACCTTACTCTAGTGGTACCGGGGAACCATACAGACGTGGTTAGAAAGATTCCCCCCCCCCTGAGTCTGGAATTTTAGAACAATGTTTACTTTCAATCCGCCCCAGGAAACAACTCGTGACCCACAATCCCTTACAGTGGTACGCGAGAACTACAAAGGAGTGGCTGCCTGTGTCTGGATTTAGACAATGTTTTCTTTCAATCCGCCTGAAAACAATCCTGCACACCCACATAACCTTACAGTGGTACCACGAAAACCTACAGAGTGGTAGAGTCTGGATATTAGGCAATGTTTACTTTCAATCCGCATGGAAACAATCCTGCACCCCACATTAACCTCTACAGTGGTTACGGAACTACCTAGAGATGGCACGCTGCTGAGTTCTGGATTTTAGACAATGTTTACTTTCAATCCGGCCGGAAACCAATCGTGCACCACACATACCTTACAGTAGGTCACCGGAACTAATCAGAGTTGGCTGACGTCTGGATTTTAGGACAATGTTTACTTTCAATCCGCCCCGGGAAAAAATTCCTGCACCCAGACCATACCTTACAGTGGTAACCGGAACTACAAGAGTGCTGTAGTCTGGATTTAGACAATGTTTTCTTTCAATCCGCGCCCGAAACGATCATGCAATCCCCTCCCCCCCCCCCCCCCCCCCCCCCCCCCCCCCCCCCCCCCCCCCCCCCCCCCCCCCCCCCCCCCCCCCCCCCCCCCCCCCCCCCCCCCCACCCCCCCCCCCCCCCCCCCCCCCCCCCCCCCCCCCCCCCCCCCCCCCCCCCCCCCCCCCCACATCACCTTTAGTAGTACCCGGTACCTATCCCAAAGTGGCTGAGATCTGGATTTAGACAATTTTTACTTTCAATCTGCCGGAAACAATCCTGCACCCCACATACCTTACAGTGGTAACCGGAAACCTACAGAGTTGGCTGAGTGATTGGATATTAGGACAATGTTTACTCTTTTCAATCCGCCCGGTGAACAATCAGTGCTACACCCAAATACCTTACAGTGGTACTCGGGGTACCTACAAAGTGGCTGACACTGGATTTAGTAGACAAATTGTTTACTTTCAATCCGCCCGGGGAAAACTAGTCGTTGCATGCCACCCCTATCAATATCCTTACATTGGGTGTCTAAGGTAACTACCTAGATGTGGCCTGAGTCTTGGATATCGCTTAGTAGACCAATAAGGTTACTTATCAATCCGCCTGAGATACAATCCGGCCACCACACATTCCTCTTTCAGGTATGTATTTATGTGTTTTACCCCGTCATATTTTTTTTCCCTATCATATATACTCCCGATTTATTTATTTTTGTACAGTGGTACCGGACCACACTTACAGGATGTGGTCTGAGTCTTGGATATTTAGACAATGCCTTTACTTTCAATCCCAGGCCTGGAGGAAAACAAATCCTTGTCACGCCCAACGATACCTTTACAGTGGTACCCGGAACCTACAGAGTGGCTTGAGGTCTGGATTTAGGGACAATCGTTATTACTTTCATTCCGCACCGGGTAAACCAATCCTGCACCCCACATACCTTACAGTTGGTAAGGAACATCACAGAGTGGCTGAGTTGGGTTTTAGCACAATGTTTTCTTTTAATCAACCGGAGAAAAAAAAAATCCTGACAACCCCACCATACTTAACAGATGGTACCGGGAAAACCCACTGAGTGGAACCGAGGTCTGTGATTTTAGACAATGTTGTTCTTATTCAATCCGCAAGGGGACCGGAAAAACAATCCTGCTCTCACATACCCCTATGTAGTACTCGGTACTACAGAGTGGAACTTTGGAATCTGGACTTTAGACAATCGTTTTACTTTCAATCTCGCCCCAGGAAACAAATCCCTGCACTCCCACTTACCATTACAGTTGGTACCGGAAACCTACAGAGTAGAGCTGAGTCTGGATTTTAGGACAATGTTTTCTTTCAATCCGCCCGGAGGTAACAACATGATCGTAAGCACCCCCCAATACCTTATCAGTGGTACCGGAACCTACAGAGTGAGGGGGACTGATCTGGATTCCCTGCCCCCCCCCCCGCCCCCCTTCCCCCCCCTTTAGGACAATGTTTTACTTTCAATCCGCCCGGAGCAAACAATCGTGCACACCACACATACCTTATAGTTGGGGGTATACCGGCACCCTAACAGAGTAGGGCCTGAGTCTGGATATTTAGTGACAAGGTGTTTTCTTTCAAGTCCGCCGGGAGTGAAAAACAATCCTGCACCCCACATACCTATACAGTGGACTCCGGTACCTACAGAAGTGAGCTAGTTAGGATAAATTAGACAATGTTTACTTTCAAATCCAGCCTTGGAAACAAACGTGCACCCCAACAATACCTTACAGTGGGGTACCGGAACCTACAGAGTGGTCTGAGTCTGAGAAGGATTTAGACAATGTTTACTTATTCTCAATCCCGACTGGAAACAATTCCTGCACCCCACATACCTTTACAGTGGTACCGGAACCCCCCCCCCCCCCTCCCCTACAGAGTGGCGCACTGAAGAGTCTGGATTTAGACAATGTTTACTTTTCAAATCCGCTCGGAAGACTAACTCGCTGCACCCCACATACCTTACAAGTAGGTACCGGAACCTACAGAGTGGCTTGACGTCAATTGGACTTCTAAGACAATGTTTATCTTTTCATATTCCGCCTGGGAAAACAATCGTTAGCACCCACATCCCCCGAACCTTAACAGTGAGATACCGTGAACCTACTAGAGCTGGATCTGAGTCATGGATTTTAGACAAAATGTTTTCTTTCAGCCGCCCGGAAAACAATCGTGCCACCCCACAGAATTACAGTGGTACTGGAAACCTACAGAGTGGATGAGTTTGGATTTAGACAATGTTTACTTTCAATCCGCCTGGACCTGGAAACAATCGTGCACCCCACATAACTTATGTAGATGGTTACTATAGGTACACTATCAGAGTAGGCTTGAGTCTGGATTTAGAACAATGTTTTTCACTTTCAAATCCGCCCGGAAAAATCAATCGTTCCGCAACCCCACATACCTACTTACAGTGGTACCGGAACTACAGAGTGGCTGAGTCTGCGATTTAGACAATGTTTACTTATTCAAATCCGCCTGGAACAACAATCGTTGCACCCCACATACCTTACAGTAATTATGTTTTTTAAATTTTAATTAGTTGGTACCGGAACCTACAGAGTGGCTGTAGTCTAGGATTTAGACAATCGTTTTAAAATCGTCTTACTTTCAATCCGCCCGGAAACAATCGTGCACCCCCTACATACCAGAATGTACAGTGGGTACCGGAAACCTACAGAGTGGTGAGGTCTGGATTTAGACTAATATAATGTTTACTTTCAATCACAGCCCGGAAATCAATCGTGCACCCCCACATACCTTACAGTCGAGTACCGGAACCTTACAGAGTGGGCTGAGATCTGGATTTAGGGAACAATGTTTACCTTTTTCAATCCGCTTTGGTATTAACAATCGTGCACCCCAATACCTTACAAAGGTAGGTACCGGAACATACAGAAGTATTGGCTGGAGGTCTGGCATTTAAGACCATGTTTACTTTCAATCCGCCTCCGGGGAAATATCAATCTTGCACCCCACATTACCTTACAGTATGGATATCTGGTAACTACTGAAGGTGGTTGAGCTGTTGGATTATTAACTCAGACAATGTTTACTTTCAATCCACGCCCTGGGAAACAATCGTGCACCCACATAACCTTACAGTAAGGTACCGGAAACCTACAGAGTGGCAGATAGTCTGGATTTAGGACAAATGTTTACTTTCAAATCCGCCCCGGGAAACAATCTCTGCACCCCAACATACCTTACAGTGGCCTACCCAGGAACCTACAAGATGTGCGCTGGAGACCCTGGGATTTAGACAAAATGTTTTACTTTTCAAATCCGCCCGGAAACAAACAATCGTTGCACCCCTAACATACCTATACTCAGTCTTCATAGGTTTACACAGGAACCTACAGAATGTGGCTGAGTAATTAGGATTTAAGACAATGTTTTGACTTTCCAATCCACCGTGCGGAAACTACACTGCACCCCACATACTTACAGTGGTACCCGGAAACCTACCAAGATGTGGGATGGCTAAGAGTCTGTTGATTTTAGACAATGTTTTCTCTTTCAATCCGCCCGGAAACAATCCTGCACCCCACGATACCTTACAGTGGTACCTGGTACCTGACAGAGTGTCGCTGAACTGGAGTCTTCTGGTATTTAGGGGACAATGTTTACTTTCAATCCGCCCGGGAGGTAAAAACCAATCCTGCACCCCACATACCTTACAGTGGTTACCGTGAAACCTAACAGAGTGGCTGGACAGTTCATGAGATATTTAGACAAACCCCCCCCCCCCCTGTTCTCCCCCCCTACTTTTCAATCCGCCCGGAGGGAAAACAATCCGTGACCCAACATACCTTTACAGTGGTTGATAACCGGAACCATACAGAGTGGCTGAGTCATTGGATTCTAGGACAATTGTTTACTTTGACTAATCCGCATGAGGATGAAACCAATCAGTGCACCCCCACCATACCTTACAGTGGTACCGGAACCTACAGCGTGGCTGAGTCCTGTGATTTAGACAATGTTTACTTTCAATCCGCCCTCCTGGAAAACAATCCTACACCAACCACATACCCTTACATGTGGTACTTGTACATACAGAGTGGCTGATGTCTGGACTTTAGACAAACTATCTTGTTATTTACTTTCAATCCGCCTGGACACAAAGTGCACCCCACATACCATCCATAGGTCACTGAAACCTACAGTTGGTTATTTGAGTTTTATGTTATTGTGTTCCCCACCTGTCACAACTATCGGGACCCAACATTCTGTTGTTTGTGACCGGATTTTATAACAAGTGGCGAACGATATAGCTGATATATCCTTTCCTCCGCCGAAATTATATAACCCACTTAGTACAGAAGGAACCAAAGTTATTTATTAGCTTACAATTAGTCATTTACTTTGATGTGAGTTTAAATGTGCAAAATGAAACGTGTTGGGACTTAATAAAGCTGTTAAAGGCTTCAAGTAGTATTGACCACACTATTTTTCAATCCCATTTGATAACATTTATACTTTCAGGTATATCGCCACATTTTCCTTAACGCAAGTTTTATACAATGATTTTATATCCTAAGACATTCACCTGGAATCTGGACAATGCAAAGTCGTACTCTCAAGAGATGAAAAAAAATAAAAATTTTCGCGACAAGCTCCCAAAATAAATATTACACCCCACTTTTGACATAGATGCACCTAGAAATAATGGTGAAAGTGGTTGTATCTATTGGGCTTAATTCAAGAACATGGACAATTAAGAGAACTCTATGACGTGAGGGGACAGGATATCTTAGTACGAAGGAAGTGTAGTAACCGAGTTTTACACACATAACGTAGCCTCCAATAAGGTAGGAAGGGTTTATATATTCATTGATTTGACGGTTAACCTCCAGTTTACCTTCCTTTTAAATTGCAGTCTTTGGGTATCTAACGCTGCCTCGTTTTTAAATCCTGGAATCTCTCGCCAGTCATGTTCGTTCTGAAGGATCCAAAGAAAGTCGACGGACACAGGGTAGTGCAATAAAAGGAAAAATTTAAATCGAATCTACTTGCGACACCTATGAAAGATAGGGGACGCGTAGGTAGTCTCCCATGTTTATTCTCACTGGATACTTTCTTCCCGGCAATTCTCTCGATAAGTCCTAAGGTGGATAATAGAGCTTATCTAAAACATGTATTTTAGTGTTAGATACCTTGATGACATACTATCGTCGCATAAGTCCTATTCTGGAGTCCCCCCCCCCTTGAAATATTCTAACCCCCCCCCCCCCCTCTTGACTGCTCTCCTTTTAAAAGAAAACGCCGAAGAAATAAACCGGGGGTACTGTTTTGTTGTTATTGAAATAAAACTGGTAGTCATTGATTTGCAAATTATTTCCAGTATTAGCGATGTCTTAATGCAATAAAGAAGTTAGAAAAACTTTAATGAAACGTCCACTAAACTAAAATTCTGTAGCTCTTAGAATTATGTTTAAAATACATCTAATGTAAGCAAAGTTATATTTTTTAAGTACTCACGTAAATTAACAACGGTACCGTCTATGATGTAATTCTCCAGGATTTACCTGCCCCCCCCCCTACTTTTTACGGATATTTAAATCTAAGTAGCTAAATATTAAATTTATATCTAAATATAAATACTGATCATTATAGATTATATTTGATATTTCTTAGGTACGTACTATTTACAAGATAAGGTTATATAATAACGTTATTTAGAATAGATAATTTAGCAGAAATTTAATTTTGTTACAAAAAAAAATTAAGGAGGATCTCAAATAATGTATTGAAGTGGATATGTACTCCGGATTTTTGTATTATGTACAGTTTCCATTCATATGCTATTAATTGTTGCCATCTATTTTTATCAAGACTAATGGAAAACTAATATCATATTCGCGTGTTGAAAATACATTGCTTTATTTTTAATGATTATATGACATACCTTATGGATATTTAATGATAGTTGTATACTCGTAGATGGTTACAGCTAAAATTGGTTTCGGCGATATTCCTGTTAAGGAAACATATTTTTTTATCTTGTTATTGTTGTATCCTGCTCGTGGTTTAAGGTAAAATATTATGTTTACATTCTTAAGAGCAAAACGTTAATAATACTAATTAAACAGGAAATTCCTTAACAAAACCCGCGAGGGAATTTAAATTCATAAATGTAAATTAACCTTTATAAGAAATTATAATTCAAATTAACCGTTTTTTCGCTATTGAAATCGTCAAAAAATGTACGTACTTGCAGGAAAGGATCGGATGAAATGAAAAGCTTTTCACTCCAAGCTTGAAGAGGTGTGTATAATGAGTCATTTGAAGCCCGGATCGAAGAGCAAGCACTTCTATCACAGTTCAAGAGTCTCCCGCTTCGCCATTCACCTCCCACCCCTCTTATTCCTCATCACCTTCATGTCCAAAAATTTTTTTTAAATTGAGTTTCGTCGTTATTTTATTGAGTTTTTTATAACCCTTTTTTATTAAATTAAAAAACAATACAGATTTACACTAAATGAACAAGCAAATTCGTGTTTGAAACACGCTCTCAAAAATTAATTATTTATTATCTTAAAGAACTTAAAAAGAAATCTTAGACATGTTTTGTTAAGTTTAAGAAATGTATTATATGTCTAAATTTACCCTTAATTCCCCCCGGTATAAAATAGCACCAAAATTTTCTATACGACAATACGTTTCTTTTAAGTCATTAGAATACAAATACATAAAACTTGGGTCTTTATAAACATCCAAGACGTATAAATAAAATCGTGAAACTAAATTTCATATAAATAATATATATAACACATTAAATAAAATCAAATAAATAATTTATATAGAGGTTATCAAAAAATAACAATTTACGTTGGTTGATAGCAAATTTATCGCATCCATTCCTTAGCAAATAAAAATCACACCATAAAAATATATTTATAGTTTGGAAACTTGCTAATGTTTACATAGAAACTTTCTTTAATTTTGTATAAATTTTTGGTGGAATTCCCCCTTATTTTGTTAAAAGAAATATATATAAATCTAATTGCTCATTACATTTTAAAAAATCTAAATGTAAATTAATAGGTATCAAAAATATCGCAGATTTTCCGCGGTTAAGTTGCAGGTTTTTGAAACCCTTCCTTGGTGAGCACCAAGACAATTTTATGTAAATCCTTTCGTGGTTTCAAATTTCGTGATTTATCTTTTTTTTAGTGATTTCAGTTTATTTAGAAGAGATATACCCCATAAAATTTTGTTTAGTTTATCGGAAATAAAAAAAACAAGCATTTTTGAAAAGAATATTTACAAACAATTCTTTATAACTATAAATGCGTTTTCAAAGCGTAAAAGTAGATCTGAAATATAACTTGAATATTATAAACAAATCCATTGTAATATAAAAACTAAAATAACAGATAATAATTATTAATGTAATTCCTTAATTCTATAACAATACATATTCATATATTATGTTTTTTTCTGCATTTCGCAATATTAACAAGAAGTATATTACAGAGTAATACATAAAAATACTGAACGCATTTTGTTAGTTAGTTAAACAGTTAATAATAAATGTTTCGAATCTATTAACTTTCCGGTTATTCATTAAATAACCAAAACTGATGAATACAATCTTCCCTTGCTCGACTCTTTGAACAAAATACAACTTAAACATTCGCATATCTAAACGTAATGTGATAGTTAATTTTTCTGGAAACATCTAAGTCAGTATTGTTTTATGAGTTTTTGAATGATTATTTGAGCTAGAGAATACATTTGTGGCGGGGAAAACCGCCATATTGTAGATAAATGTCCAGTTCATAACATTTAAACCCCCCCCTGTAGGTAAAATTTATCTTTCAAATAAAAGATATCAACCTTTGGTTGTGTTTGAAAGTAGCGTTAAGAAAGTTTTTTTCTACTTACCCACCTTTCAGTATTCACAGAACTTGAAAGCAAAAAATTTATAATCGACCCAAAAGATGTATTGGTTACGTTGATTGGGAAATTGCTTCCTTGGATTTTCAAGAAACTACTTATTGAATTTCTTCTGTTTAAACAAACAAATTTTTAAAATGAAAAGATGGTTTTGTCTGGCAAAGGAAAATTGGTCTTTATTTTCTTGATTTTATAATGTGGACAAATTTACGACCATAAAACTTCGAAAGCAAGGAATAGCAAGGATGAACCAATATAAAAAAATGGACGGGAAAGTAGGTAGAAAGTTGGAAATTTAAATAAAAAATCTTTCACCGACTCATGTACTATTAATTTTCCAGTTAACTTGCCTTTCCAAATACTGGCCCAAGAGTAGCTTCTATGAGAGGTGAAACTTGTATCCCTACGATATAATATCAAATTATTTTGTTACCCTGGATTTTTGGACACTACATTGAAGCAAGAGGTATGCGAGGTACATGTGTCTTGTACTATGATATAACATTTATGCTTCAAGTTGCAGGAAACTGCAGGAAAAATGCTTAACATACCAAATAAACTCTAGATTATTTTTTAAAAATGTAAAAACAAATCATGACCATTTATAAAAAACCCATAATAAAACAAATCAATATTTTTAAAATTACACAGGTAAATTGTAAAAAATTCTTATAAAGAGGTAATACTATCCGGAAATCCTTTAAAAATTCCCTAAGGCATTGAAGTAAATTTAAGTTTATTTTTGAAAGGGAACTTGTGATTTTTGCAATTCAGTGCTTTAAGAACACTTTATATGGTGGCCAGTTTCTATACAAAAAAATGCTTAATCTATTTTGAGCTCTCGGATAGTCAGAAATAATTTCTTTGCGCGTACCGTCTTAAAGATAATCCACTGCATTTTAAGACGGTACAAAAAAAGATTATTACTGTATTTTGTCAAAAAAACCGGATACTATTATATATTAATATATAAACAGGGTGAGTTTTTAAATGATCCAATACTAACTTTTTAATTACCCGACTTAGCACCACACTTTAAATTTGGAACAAGTTTTTTGGATTTTTTTTCGGACTGATGATAAAAAATTGCAGTCCACTACTCCTAACCATTAAGATATAGAAAAACTCTAAAATGCAAAAATGTCTAAAATTTTGTAGTGTAGAAATAAAAACAACAAAAATACAGGGTATTCCATAAAAAATTTTAAAGTTGGGCCCCCCATATTGGCAAAAATTATGAAAACTTCCAGTCCACGTACTCCTGAACCATTAAAATTGAAAAAACTCTCAAAAACAAAAATTTTATTATTTTGTTAGTAAATCTAAAAACAACATAAAATACAGGGGTTCCTAAGAGATTTTAAATTGACCGCCTATTGGAAAATGGCGGGCCCTCTTCAAAAAATTTTGAAAGTGTATCCCTAGTGAAAATTAAAATTGACAAGTTCCAAATTTAAAGTGTGGCTAAGTCGTGTAATTAAAAAGTTTTGCATTGGATCCACTTTTAAAAAACTCCACCCTGTAATATAATAAAAGTAGAATTGGGTTTAAAGGAAAGGTGAATAAAAATTATAATTTCTCAAGAATGGATCCGTGAAGTTAGGTAAGGTACAGAAAGACTACAAAAGGTTTTTTTTCTGGAAAACCAACTCCAATAGGGAGTACAGTTTAAAAATTGATTTCTTCACCTTATGATTGGGTGCAAAAAAAATCACAGGCTTCGTTATGAGGTAAGTAGGTTAGGGAAGGGCGGTACTTAAACTCATTGCGAATCTTGCGGCTTTTCAGTCCTTGGTGGTTATTTATTTTGATTTTTAAAATTTTTAAAGTTAAAAAACTTTTCTGCGTGAGATTTTGCGTGAATGGAAATTTTTATATTTGAATTACATTTTCGTACAGGAAATCATTGTCAATAATTAGCAAAATTGTTTTTCGAGTACAATTTTTACAATTTTTAAAAACCATCAAATTGAAAACTTAAAAAGGTTGGTTTAACCAAAATTTCGTTGCAATACTCAACAGTAAAATAAAAATATATCAATACTTCAAAGTTTGACGTAACTAATTTGGAAAAGAACATGCATAATTACGGTTTCAACTTACATAATCTGTGCCACTGTAACAGGAAGTTTTTAAGTGGAAAGAAAAATATTCAAAGAATTTTAATTCAAACTTTTTTAGGTAGGCTTGAAAAAATTTGGGTTACTTTTTTTATTTTTTAAAATTTATTCATAACGATTTTCTTTTTTTAGTACCAAAAGTGAATTTTACTTCAATTTTTGACTTTGTTAAAACAGTATTGAATTTATTTTGTATATTATAATTAGTTTCCTGGGAAGCTTCTTTTTGAAGACAAAAGTCCGTAACCAAAAGGTAAAAAAATTTTAAATTTTAAATATTAATGGTCAAGATAATTCATGGAATTCCATTTAATTTTTTAATTTCAATAAAATTGTTTAATAAAAAAATTATAAAAAAAATTTAAAAAAACAATATTCCCCTTTTTTCTTACCAAAGTCAACATTAAAAATTTTTTTT
>NW_025785569.1:0-33690 GCF_021130785.1 Homalodisca vitripennis
AATAAGTGTGGGCACCGCGGAATTAAATTATCGCTTTATAGGATACCGTTTAATTACTAAACACACAAATGTTCACGTATTTGCATACAAGTAAGCATAATTAGTTCCATAACCAAATTTAATTACACAGATGTATTATTAACATATTTAACATCTATACTTCTCTTAGAAGCACTTTCAAAGCGATCCAATTTTATTTTACATATTAACTAATCTGTTTAACATTCAGCCTTTAGCGTCACTTTTTGATATTTTTTAATATATCGGAATCAATTATCTATATGTGATTCTGAGTGACATCAAAAACACTTTGGCACTGTCATTTTGTCTCGGCTAACATTTCACACACGTTAATCAGATAATATTTACTCCCCACTTCCTCACCCCTTCTAACCTACATTTTTTGGGATTTGTTGAAATAAAAACTTTAATTACAGATTCATCTTAACCTTTATCAGGTTATCTATAACTATGTTATATTGATTGTTATTCTTATCGTACATATTTGTTATCTTGTGTTATTAATGTGTGTATTGCGTTTGTTATATTTTAAGGTTGTTACTACTTCATGGACACCCGACTACTAAATATCAATAAAAAATAAATTTTTTAAATATATATATAAAAAGAGATATATATATATATATATAGTATTATATATATATATATATATATATTATATATATATACAGAATGCTCATATTTCCAATCATACGAGAGGTGTTTTATTACCCCAAGCCAAAGCTCATTTATGGTTAGGTTTCAATAATATTTTAATTTCAATACAGAATAAAATATCTCTCCTTCCTCATTAATTGAAAAACAAGGTAATTAAGTTTTATATAGAATCCAATTACAGAGATTATTTTTGCGAGTTAGCGCTGCTAAGCATTTATGACAGAAATTGGATACTTATTATACATTATTTTAGCGTAAAACATTTTCCTCTCGTGTAATTAACAGCACGTAGATTACCATCGTCACTGTATTTACGTCACATACGGTTTAATATAGGAATAATATAGTCGGTATATTATCTCATTTCTTTCAAAAATATATATTTATATTTGACTTTTAATTCCAAATGTGTGTTATTGTTTACTTTTTATCAATGAAAACAAGAAAACAGTAAACACTACGTTTCGAGATCTGCAATCTGATCTCTTCTTCAGGTAAAGAACTAACCTAATACATAATTACAAACTAGGTTAAAATAAACAAATCTTACTAAAGCGTTGTGGCACGCCTAAGTCAGGAATCACAACGTACATGTTGTTGTCAACTTCACTAACACTAAATACATGCACTCAATACAAAACTATACAAAACACTAATCATTAAAACTAAACTACGGAATACAGGTCACAATACGTCTTCACTCGTCTACTAACTTCCCGCGTTCCAAGTTTGGTCTGAAAGTAATAAGAAATACCGTAGTTATCGTGTTTATAATTATTCTCGCAATGTGGTATAATAGTTACAAATTTTACAATACGGCCGCTGTATGGAAACCGTACGTGATATCTACAAACACGGTGAGACAAACATTGCCTTAAATTCCAAAACACTCTTTTTGTTTTTTGCTATAGTGCATAATAAATGCATTATGGCCACCATCTTTAATTCTTACGTATTTGTATATGTTTGGGTCTATATTGTGAACTAGTTGAGTTAAAACTTTAGCAAGAATGTGAATGGCAACCATCTTGAAACAATTAATTGGCTAAGACCTGTGCAGTTACTGCCTTTGGACCAATTTAAGTATATATATTTTAAAAACGTTACGGCAACTATCGTGTTACGAAGCTCGCGTTACATTGCATAATCCCATATATATACAGAGTGCCCCGTAACTCTCTGGACAAATGTATATCATGGTATTATTCAGGTCAAGTTATATATACATTTTCGAATAGACGTCATTGTAGGAAAAAATCCAAAAATTCTCAAGTAAATTCCATCATGAGGGCTATAGCAGTAGTCAGATTTTTATCTAATGTACCTAAAATACAAACTGTACAAGAATAAATATCTTGGTAGAACTAAATTTCTTCATCAATACTTGAAGAAAAAGATTATATTATGAACAACGTATCATCTATCTTCATTCTATGATAACAATGTGATATGATAATTTTCAACAGTGGATAACCTGAGAGAATTATAATTGCGATGTGGTCAAATATCCTACAAATTCACTTATATTCGATGTCAATTTTAAAGTTTGAAATGAAGACGGTTGGTACTAGTGGTTGGTAACACTGACGTACATATAAAATATTACAGTCAACGGTTGTGTTGTGAAATGACATTAATTAAGCGTGGTGTAGTGTTCCGTATAGAAACAACAAAGTCAGGCAAGAATGACAACTCGCTAATTAGTTCATGTAATTACACGTAGGCTACGCTGAACCGGTTTATACACTTAAAGAGTTATTTTGCCATCTCCTGGTGCAAAGGTCAAATTACATGTTTTCTAAAATTTAGGGGATCAGTAGAATGTATTACAACAATTTTACGTTAACAAGTGTCATGCCATGAGGTTTCACGAAATTGCCTGTACAATTACAATTTTATTAAAGTTGTTGAGATACTGTTCCTGGGTAAGCATTTTTCGTTAAAATACAGTACACAGCGCTGCTGATGATCAATTGTTTTTCGTACGGAAAATTTCTCTACAGATTTCGATTAAAAAACAGGTTACGTAATTTTAAAATGTAAATTGGCTATTAGTTCCGAGGCTGTATTGTAGGGTTCAAGGCTTTAATATATTTTTCTGAAATTTTTAAGTGCTTTAAGAAATTTTTAAGTGAAGATTTTTTCAATAGACTAGAAAAGTATGAGACAAGCAAAATTGAGTAGTGGATTCTTGAATCACATGTTTTGTTGCCAATAATTGACATTTTTATATGAATTTCGTTCCTTTAATCATCTAAAATCATTTTCTGAGCTCACCCTCACCCTGTTACGTCTCCAGGCCCAAAGGACGTCGGCCTTACATTGGTTGGACGTCTAGGAGTACCATTCCGAACTCAATACATTACCGACCTTTAGAAAGCAACACATTGTATTTTCTGGACACTAACTTGTGCAGCATTAATGAATGTATTTGTGTGTACAGAGTGCAGAAAATATGCCTTTAATGCGTTACCGACTGTTCAGTGTTTGTATCAACGAATTCAGTCGTGTATCTTATTAAATAGTGATTGTATTTTTAATATAGGCTAATATAAATTTATAACAAACTGATTATTACACAGTTGGCTTCGTTTAAACCACCAATAACTTTAATGTAGTATACCGTTTAATAATGGTGTTTATAAGAATTTGTAATAAACACTGAATCTATCGCTTCATGAAAATACTGTATATTTATGTAACACTGAAATTATTTGTTTTAGAAGTAATTTAAAAACAGGTAATGCTAAATTATCAAGAATAGCGAAACATAACAGATTTTGCGGAAGAGATTATTTACAGTGCTTACATATAAGCTTTAGAAAGTGAGACACGATTCATGCCATTTACAAGAAATGTTTCAATGTAACGAGGACATTACCTAAACAGGTCTCAGCTTCTTGTTCATAATTCAAACTGTCACAGTGCGGCGGCCACCTGCTGCACACTGCCGCCTTTGCCCATCGTTCACAGGTAACGTTATTGTAGGTGAAAGGTGGCCAACCTTATAAGTATATACGTAGTGTTTACAATCGTACCTCAAACAGAAGTTGTGGTATTTGCGCAGGACACTAGTGATACCGTGCGATGGCTTCTCGACTGATGGTTTTACTTGTTTATTCCAGTTGAGAAATTTTGAGTTTTGACTGTTAAGATCTCTACGTTTTCCCTTCCACCTAAGAATAATTCACGCTCGACCTATTCGTAGTTCGCGCTCCGTAATGCACTTATGGATGTTAATGAATGCACCGGTAGTTTATGGACGATTTCTAGCCCCTTCTTGCATGAATGGCAAAGTCGTACACAGTATATAATATGTGATTGATGGCTTATTCAAAGTAATTATATAAACGATATTTTTAATATTTTATAACTGCTTAGGGCAGTAATGAATCACATTACTTTTACAATATCATATGTTTGCTTAGTATGTAATATTATCTCATTCTAATATTAAAAGCAATAAATAAAATACTCAAATTTGAATTACTTTACTGTGTTATTTTTAAAAACCTTAATTCTTTCATCAATCCATCAGATAAGGAAGTTGAACTATGGTTTTTTCCTTCTCAATGTTTTATTTTTATGTTAATGCTGTTATACTAAATAAACAAAGAATAGAAAAACATGTATAATTTTAGTTTCATTTGGTAATCTCTTGGTATATTTAGTGAATATACGAGTAGATAGCCACGTGTTGTGATGAAGGGACTTATTGGTGTTTCTGAGAACTAACTGACTAATATGTTGCAGTGAACCCCTCTGATAAACATGTAATTATTATCGACTTCAATTAAAATTATGGGAAAATTTTCTAGTTTATTACTTTTTGCGATATTTATGCTTTTCTATCACCTGCGGAAACAAACTATTATTATTAGTTAAACTGCGGCATCTTTAGTTAACCCATACTACTTCTAATACCATCGAACCTCGCTCATAAACCTTTGTCATGAAATCATTTTAACCATTTAGGAAAGCTTTAGTAACATAAAATGTTTGTTAAACTCATTTAGTCCCTTTCATAAAGAGTTTTTGAAATAATAAGGTCCGATAGCTAATAAAAAATTGAGATAAGGACCTTGATTGGTGACTTGAAGATGTCTTCTTAACTCTTCAAACTTTTTTTGTTTTAAAAAAAAGTAACACATATTTTTAAATATTAAAGTAATAATATTATAACATACCACAAAATAGGAATAAGGTAAATATTATCACGAATAAATTAGTTTGAATCTTAGTTAGAGTTATTGATCTCTCGAATCAAAGCATTAAGTTTTTTATTTGAGTGTGATGACACGTTTGAAAGAGTAAATATTTAAAATTGTATTACTTCATTTCATAGATCAAAACAACCGATCATTCTTAAGAATATTTTTGATGGCATCCTTTTAGTCTTGGAAATTTAAGAATATTACGAAGTAATCTTAAGTTATTCTCAGGTTTTATATTTAACGTTATAAAACTATTTACTGCTCTTACCACTCAACCAACCCTCTAGTGGTTAGTTATGAATGATAATAATACAAAATACATAGCTGTTAGCAAGATATAGCCTGCTTCCTATAATGTAAACATGCATTATGCAAATGATGCTTTACTGAAATTCAAGATAAAACCATCTGTTACGAGTAGATTCAGGCCATTGTAAATATTAGATCAGAATTAGACACACAGAAGTAAACATGTTATTTACGGGAGTATATATATATATATATATCCCCGTAAATATATATATTTATAATTGTAACCAATAATAATGTCTTTTTTCATATTGATAAGTGTTTATATCATGAGTAATTTATGCCCTCGCAGTTAAATAAAACGTATAAATAAATGTAGTTTTGTATCCATTTGTAACAGTTTATGTGTTAATCCTAGTAGCTAATTAATAACTGCTATAGTTAGGAAGAGAAATATTGGTCGCCAAGTCCCATGTTAGATTTAATTCTGTTAACAAACTATATTTAAGTGAAAAAAATATAAAGTCGTTTTTTTTACTGTTTCTCAACCAAACATATGGTGGAAATAGTGTTTTCGTGTATCTGTGTGTGTGGACACGTGTGTTTGTACACATGCGTATGGCCATCCGGAAAGTAAGGTCCGATTTCTTATAAAAAAAAATACAACACAACACAACTTCGAAAAATGTTTTATTTAATTAGTGACGTCTATTTTTATTTTTCAACATAGTGTCCATATTTAAACAATTTCATTAACGATTAACTGGGAAACTTAAAAATTAAAAAAAAAAAATTAACAGTTTATAGAATTTAAATAAACTAAATTATTGTTTTCACTCAATGGTTTACGTCATTACTTCAATCATTAATGAAAATTAATATTTGTTGGTTAACCTATTTGTAATTCCAAAAACAATCATTTTCTAACGCTAGGCAATTGTTTGGAAAATAAATCTAAAACCAATATCTCTTATTATAGAAGACAAACTTTTATAATTAAAAATTAAATAAGATTTCTCAGTAAACTTTAGCAAACCTAAAACAAAAGTCACTAATTATATAATTCGCCTTCCATAAAAATAACTATAATTATAAAGACTGACACGGGGTTTCATTGATTATTATAAGTACCATAATATTATATTCTATAATACTCTTATATGTAATATTTGGACCTAATTGGGCCTACTATACCACTAAAAAAAGTTCTTGGTATATTCAATTTTGTTACTTAGTTTTAAACTTATTTCTCTACAATCGTCAGAGATAAAAGTACGTTGACAGTTACTCTATTAATTCTCTTGCTATTTTAAGTTTGTTAATATCCTAAGTTGTATTGTGTTATGTATTTGAAGTTTAGTGATCGGCCAAAACTGTTTTTCTGTTTTCTCTTAAATTTTATATGCCTTCTTCATCTTCAACAAACAATTCTTATATAAATTCTACAAATTAAGATAAATTTGATATTAATTAGGCTTTTTAGTATAGCTATTCCTATGTACATGCCGCTCTTCTGAGATCATAATTATAGACTGGACTAGTTTTGTTTTTTTTTTTTTTTTTTTTTTGCAAATGGGTACAATATATCAACACATATTTCTATATTTAACCTAGGTTTTAAATTATACTGCTAAATTTTTATAGCATTATAAATTTAACAATATGTATTTGTATTGCTGACATAAAACTAAATGGCTGTTTGCTTGGTATCCCATGAGAATCTAATACATGCCATATCTATATCAATGGCTTTTACAATGTATTTCTTAAATGTAGGAAATACATCATTTGAGTAGGAAAATTCATTTATCTGTTTTGGATAAAGTCACTTTTTACAACATTATTAATACTGAATGTGGAAATTTGTCACTAAACTTCAACCTAGTAATCTAATTACTCATAAAAGTTCTACAGTTAAACTTATAAAAACTTGTTTTTCATGATGTTGATTTAGATTTCTAGAATTGGATTTAGGACATAGTAAACATTATTCAGTACATTTACACGTTTCCCTCCTCGCATTTTTTAAAATAATTCATAGTACGAAATCCATTACATTTTGTTTTTCCATCTAAACCACTTGCATATCTTCATCGTGGAAGGAAGCCTCCTCCAAAATAGTATTGGATATAAAATAACAACAAAAACACCTGATCTGTACAGAATTGAATAACATTCTCTAAAGTATCAAAAATAGATCCAAATAGTTTCTGGATATACAAGGATAAGAAAATCTCAAAACTTGAAAAATAGGCCTAAAGAATGTGATTTGTCTAAACATAGTAAAGTCAATACGAATGGAAGTAATAAGAATGAAATCAACCTATTTTCAACAATTAATGATCAAGAAATGATAGAAATTAACATACACTGAAGAACATACGTTACAAAAACTGAGAAAATGCAAAGTAAACCCCTGTATTTCACTACACGACAGTCGGTAGGTATTAATGTCTTTAACATAATAATAGTAATGATAACATGTTTTTAAAATTATAACATAATAATAATGTATTTTTTTATATTGATAAGTGTTTATAACAATATGCATTATTGGACCTCTGTAACAAAGATTAATTGTATTTATAGATTATTTTGAGCAGCCATGAAAGTATACTGCGTAAATTTTATTAATTTGTATCATTATCTTTAAAACAATTGTATTGATAAAATTGACTGAGTCCTTAAATATTAAAAAAGTTTGTTTCGATAAAAAAATGGTTTGATATTGAATTTCCAACTGTTTTCTGTAGTGGTAGTTATGGTAAAGTTGTATATTGTGTTTATGGATGCCGCTGAGGTAAACGGCATTGTAAAGCCGACAGTAAGGCTCAGGTGCCGCCATTACAGCTTACATTACACGAGAAACTGTAAGACAATCCCTTTGCTTCGCTCGATTCTCTCGATAGTAACCACTCTTGATAATAACCAATGGCTTTAGTATCAAGATTGATCATTCTGAATCGTTTTTCCTGGTTTAATGGTTCTACGTCTTCAAATGAATTATCCCATTCGAAATAAATGCGTTTTTTATACCCATTTATTCCTAATGATAAGCTTATACTTACTGAGGAAAGATTTTTAAATTAAACCTAACGATTTTTTTTAATAACTATAACAGTTAGTATAAATAAAAAAAAAACAATGAAAAAGAAACAATGCATTTACACCGCAACATATTCAGCAGCAGAATAGTTCAATATTTCCTGAAACTCTGGATTTATATTAGATAAACACTGTTCGTGCATAATTTCACCCTCTAACATTAGTGAAATTTTGTGTGTGTTTATTATCAGAGTTTACTCAGTAAAAAATATATAAAACTATTGCAAAATGTATTAATAAATTATTATTTCTGGTGTTTACCTTTAGATAGCACGAACACAATTTTTTAAGTATGGCAACACATTTTAGCATATTAACTGCTAAATAATTACGTCTAAATAGTTATTAACTGTTCTGATAAATACCATTAAGTTCGAGTAATTAAAATTATGTTT
This sequence comes from Homalodisca vitripennis, assembly GCF_021130785.1. Lineage (NCBI taxonomy): Eukaryota > Metazoa > Arthropoda > Insecta > Hemiptera > Cicadellidae > Homalodisca > Homalodisca vitripennis. Next base: position 8,642 of record NW_025785569.1, read on the forward strand.
GTGCTGGTATGCGTAGCCATTTTTAAAAAGATACCAAATATATAAGGAAATGTTCATTTAGTTACAATTCATTAAAGTTTTTTTGCCTACCCTTAGGAGGGTTCACTTCTGGCTGGTTTATATCTGCCAGCAGAACCTAGGCTACAGCAAAAACCGATATGTAACTTAAGTACGGGCAGCCACATGGATGTCCAGAAACGACACAGCAATAACCACAGATATTGGGGTAAAAACGTCTGCACGATAGTTTCTAGTTTACTGCAGATGATGCCTGCAGGAGATTAACACATCATTTTAGGACTAAGTGTAATAAGGAGTTTCCTCGTCTTCTTTTACTAGGGGGAAAAACTATTTTGTATGAAACAAAGTGCTCTTTGGGTAATGTTATGAAATCATTTGCAGATCTTCTGCCTTAAACCTTGTTTGGACATTGTCACAGTCTTGTAAATCAGCTGAAAATGTTTGGTAGGATTTAAGTCAACACTTAATCCACAAGAGTGGTCGCCACCGAGAGAATCGAGTGAAGTAAAGGGATTGTCTTACAGCTCCTAGTTACTCGTGTAATACAAGTTGTAATGGCGGCACCTGAGCCTTACTGCCGGCTTTACAATGCTGTTTAGCTGAGTGGCATCATCTTATCCATAAACTCACTACACAGTTTGCCTTATTTACCGCCGTAACCAAATTAATTTCTAATTCAATAATTCAGCATTTGATATTCTTTTTAAAGAAACGAAAACATTCAATTTTGTACAATTAGGTAACTCATGAATTCACCAAATAATACCGTAAAGGTGTTTCTCAGTTACACTACTTCAAACCGGGTACTAGATGTATTGTTTATTTTAAAATAACTGTATTATTAGAAATATTAGGTTTATTTTCTATTTTACTGCCTAATAATTTGATCGTTTATGGCTCTATGGTCCTTATTTTGTGAGAAAATTCAACTAGAGGTTCTGTTGCTAAATACCAATCCAAATTTAAATCCGTTTAAAGCCATGCAAGTAAACTGTAAAAATCGTAGCTGAATGTCCAAGCAATAGAAATGGAAACGAGAAATCATGCAGTTAACTGACCCTTTTATATCTTAAAAATCTAAGAATATTAAAAGTAATAAACCCCCATTCAAAACCATCTCTAACCTTTATTATAACCAGAATATCCCTATTATTTTAGTTCCGGTTTTTTTAACAAACAAGGAAATACATCACACCCATAACAGAGTTAGCTGTGGTTGCATGCAGGCTCATTTCATTAGGCTAAATTGTATTACTATGTTAAAATGTCATATTATTGTATTCAGTTTATCTATAGATTCATTTATTCTGCGATCTCAATTCATCATGTTTTCCCATAAGACGTGTAAAAATGTTCGCCTCATGCAAAAAATTTTAAGGCTGTCAGTCAGTTCCTTCTCGAGATATCGTGCCAACAGACAGACAGACAAACGGCAATGAAATATCCCCAGCCTCTTGATTGATAGCCGCTAACGTTTAGCCTAAACCTTTTAGCCAATCTCATTTAAACATGTTATGTCTATTTAATGAAGATTTGTATGCATTAGTATTCCATTAAGTTATCTGCCTCGTAAAACTTAATGATGGTCAACTATGAGTATCGGGTTTTCGTATTCGCCTCAACGATTTCTTATACATATGATTCATATTCCGACATGAATGTATTCTATATATTACAGATATGATTATGCATGTTTAGTGACTTCATTTTTACGAAATACTAAACACTTACTCTTACAAGATTAATGAGGCTCGATCAAAGATGTGGCAATGTCTACAACAAATTACAGGAATTGATAATGTTCAACTAAAATTATAAACATACTTGGTATGTTTATAATTTTATGAATATGCTATAAGCATATTCATAAGAAATAATAATAATAATAATGCACAAATGTATTTAAAAAATAACTTTTGTTTCAATTATACAATCGTAAACTGTTTTCTTTAAACAAAAACAGTATGATAAATGTAAACTGTGTATTAATACTATACAGTGTACAGAACAATAAATAACTAAGCCAAGGCCATATACACACGCTCATTAATTATTGTTAATGTGACACTTAATTGTTTTTCCTGGAATATATGACCCGACTGAGGCAAGGACGAGGAGATTATTGGAGCTAATAATATACAATACGTGTATAATGGAGGCAATACTTATTAAAAAAGACAAGTGACCACAGAGTTCGTAATGCCTGTCGTCACGGAAGCTTCGAACGTAAACCATTATCTGATCCGCATTCTTAAGATTCAAAGGAAATCTACAGCGTTGTTGTTTAAAGTAAATAACAGTGCAATTATTAAAATAGAATCGTTTTATTATCAATACGTTTAGTAGCAACAAGCTAACGAGTTCTTTGAGGAACAATTTAATTTGAATTCATTGCAATACAGTTACACTATATCCAAATAATTCAAGTGTTTTATATTGCGAGTGCATTTTTACTAAACACAGTATTAGTTTGTAAACAATAATGGCTTACATAGCAGTCACTATGAACATTAAGAGCATCTGAAACATTTTATATTGAAATAAAGTGTGCACAATATTAATCACAATTATATATTTTTTAATATTATACATGCTGTAATCATTTTACTTTCATGCTTTTCAAGTATCGATGACAACATGACGCCTTCACTCTCCATGACGCTATTACACGATTGGTTAGTGCTGCAAATAGTATCCTCAGGAACTTTAGACAAGTGAGTATTTTTCTTTTAATATTCCAATACGCTTGTTTTCTTCATTAGTGGCTCTAAACAAACTAGTTGTAAAATATCATAAATCTGCCATCTAAAATCAATCTTGGGCAGTAATTAAATTCTAATTGCTATAATACGAAATGGAGTGAAGATGTGGAATTTACCGATGATGTAACATAAAAAAGGGAGAGTTACAAAAGATCAAAAAAGCTTAAAAAAAAATTTTGAGTTTTGAAGCATTATTTTAACATATTTTGGAGAATGTCCATCGAAGCCCATTCCAGAGAATGTCAAATGAACAAGATATTAAGAAGTGAATATAAGTGTCTTTATTTGTATGTTTTACATAAAATTACAAAACACGTTTCCTCAAACCGTTTTCGCTTTCCAACTGTGAGAAAATGGTTAGAATATACTTGTGTTGTATTAACAACCATTTCATTCAAATTTTGTAGCTATCGCAATTTCATGCATTTAAAGCAATGGTGTGAAGCAAGCTAAGATGTTGATTGGGAGAAAATCTATGAAACAGGTGTTTCGACGGGTAATGTAGTAGCTGACTTTTCCACCCTGAAGACGTTTTCTCTTTTTTTATTAATTCCATGCTACTTTCGCAAATATTAAAGGAAAAGCCATATTAATATGAAAATAGAAATAGGTTTAAACAGGCGTAAACGATAGTCATGAACTATTTACTATCATTTGTCATTCACAACATTTTTCCGTTTTTATTTACTAATTTGTTATACCAACGATATGCGGATGGAGTTTTCTAATCCTTTGACAGTCAAATTCACCAACTTGACATTCATAACTCCTGCTGGGAGGCTAAAAAGATAAAAGCAAGATTTTCACTGATTGTTTCTTGCTCGACTTTTAGTTTCTTTCCGTATACCCTGCAATACAAAACACGTATTACAGTTAGATGCAGTTTGTAGGTACACATCTTTAGATCTCCAGAGATCAACTATTTTATTTTTGAACCTCACAGAGCAATCAGTTTTCTCGTTTATGGTCACACTTAGTGCATTCTGCTGCAAGACACTCGGATTGTTAAACTTCCAAAGCTCATACATTTTAAGTTACATAACAGGACATGTTTATATAACATGCGTTTGCGAACCCAGTCATTACTTCATTTACGTCCATCACTTTATAGTGGTTTCGTAGCCTCAAAGACTAACTGCCTCTTCTGTCTCCATCAAAGGATAATTTAATGTGGATGGATGTGGAGTATTGGAAACGTCCAATAGGAGGATCTTTTGCCTCATAACTTCCGTTCTCATAAAACTGGCTAAGTGCAATTATAGTCTAAAGTTTATAGCTTCGACATTGAGTGGCTACATTCATAGTATATTCATGGAAGTGTATGTCCTCGGCCTTTGTATAGGGTATAAGCTTCTGGTTACTTACTCTTAGCCCTGAAGACATATACAGGTCGAAGTAAAAAAAACGTGAAGTAGATTAAAACTTACCCTGTTCTTAAAGTTTGCTTTATATGTTTTCCACAATAGTTACTCTTTTATTTTGTAACCTCTAGACATGATAGACCTATATGTATGGAGTTAACACAAATTTGCAGCACCTGCAGCTCTAGTAGTGTCTCTTCTGGTTGTTGTTTCGGTACTGAGTCTTTGTTCATTATAAGTTACACCTCGATTCGTGGACAAGTTTAAAGTGACTGCAGGATATCCCACCAGGACTTGAGTTACGCAGGTCCATCGGAGCTTCTCAGTAAAGTTGGCACGCAGCAGCCTCCTTTATAGTTGAGTGAGGCGTTGAAATTGGCCGCTTTGTTGATACATCTGGGCTTCCATACTCGCTAGCAGATCGCTACAAAAACTTCCGCCGCATTGAATACGGTGAACAGTAGTCGGGTGCAGCTGACCTCCATCATCTATGTACAAGTTATTTCTGAGGCTATTTGTGTGCTTAGCAGAAGCACTCTTAACATCATTGACAAAATTCATGCTAGCACTTTAAACTCAGAGACCATAAACAATTAATCGATTTTTTATTGTTATATATTAAATATGTATGTAACAGTAATATACCAGGTGTTGGTCCCTTATAAAACTTAATAACACAATTGTAGAATGGAAGCATAATCTCATTTTTAACACACCCTAAAATGTTGGGTAGAAATATTTTAAAGAACTTGAGTGTTTAAAAAAGTTAATCACCGAAGACGAAATGGCAGATTTAATACTTTATAGTGCAACTTTATACTCCATAAACTTTATAATGGAGGTTTACTTGCTTTTACAGCCAATGTGGTTTCTGAACGAATGCTTTCTAACTGTGACTGGCTTTCGTTGTGACAACGATTCGTATGTAGATTATTTTCTGTTTTATTTTCTTAGTATATGTGATTGACATGAATGTGCTCATTGTATCGTTAAACTATCGCAAGTATGAAGGAAAAAATTATAAAAGATAAATTCTTCATAAATAATGTATTTTTGTAATAACTTTTGTTTGATGTCCTGTACATTGTAATATGCTTGCTGAATAATTCCCAATTGTGACAGGCTTTATTTCTTACGTTATTCCGTATCCTTATTACGTTTATATTAAGACATTTTTTAAGTTTATATATATACTTAAACTATTTTATTTGTATTGCTAATCTGTAAAAACCTAATTGAAATCGAAATAATTGTGAATAAACTGTTAGAAATATGACTGAGTAATTTTCAATCGGTTAATAATTTCATCCATATTATCCATTCAAGATCCATCAGGATGATGATACATACAGTTGTAAATCTTACTCTCATGGGTTTACATGAGCATAGATAGACTACACTCATAACAAATAATATTAACGTATAACGCCAGATTCTTGTATAACGACTTATAATATTCTTCTATACATTCATTCATTTCAAGCATAATTCTCCACTCAACAGTATTAGCTACTCATACCACGCACACGCTTATTTTAAATAGTTTAAATTCTATGTTCGTCATGTTATTTTATAAAATTGGACTTATTATTTATACATAGTACGTTAAATAAATGCGTTAAGTATTAAACACGACAATGATTATCCTCGAATTCATCCGTATGGTTTTAAATTTTAATAACTAATTTACAGACCCAACAAATCATATTATGAAAATCAGCATATCGTACATTAAGCAATAAAGTAATGAACATTAAAATGGTTATTAATCCTCGTATTCATTCATATCCCTAAGGTAAACAAATAAAAGCTGTGTTGTCAGAAAGTTTCAATCAAATTAAACCAAAACAGTGCATTATTCAACAGGTTCAATTAAATGAAAGCTTGTGTGGTGTCATGATTTAGCTATAGCTTTGTAATGCGTCCTAGCTCCCGCGTGTAGAGATAATATTTTAACGAGGTATTTCACATTTTAATTTCCATATTATTAAGCTAAAAGCCAATTCGGTAATATTGTGGTCTTTTAAGCCTTGTCTGATAATATAATAAATGTTTTAATGTTCCTTTCAGGATTGTATAGTACAACACGGTTTCTAGAAATAGTTGCTATGGAATAGTTAAGTAGTTGTTAAATGCAGAGCACGTAGAGACAGAGATGATTACCATACTACTCCTCCTATCCTCAACCTACTAAGTAGCTACGGACCTGCCACATTACTTGTACTACACCGTATAGTTTTACTTATTATTATTTATTTAAATTAATGGATTATTCGTCTAGTACCTGAGAAACACTGATACTCCATTCTCAAGAATGTGCGCTACTTATGCATGTAAACTATCCAGTTTTGGGCTTAGAAACCTCCTCGAAATTTAATTTATGGGTTTCCATTCAAACAGAAATGTTGTTTCAAATTGGTACCAATTAACTACCAATGTGGGTTAACAATTATAATCATAACCCGTTTTAAAATATTTAATATTTCTCTGGTTAAACAAGTGGAAAATTATGGCAAAAAGTTTTGAATTAAAATTTTTCCAAAACCCCTTGTCTTGGCCGAAATTTACTTGTTAGCGAACTCGTCCAAAGAATTAAAAAATATGATGATTCTGAAGGAAACCAAAGGATAATACGGCCTTAAGTGTTATTGAAATACTCGTTTTATAACAAAATTAGTTTTTACCTACGGCTGGTCTTGAGGTTCGGTTAGGACTCGTACCATTAGACTTGAATGTCATGACTAAAGCATATAAATCCAATTATCGGACGAGAGTTGCTAACCATTGGACCAGCAAGGGCCATCGTACCACTGCTACTGCTGTACATGCTCGGGTTCTGGACATGACATCGGACATGACGGCAAAAGAGTCCATCTTTAATAAGCCCTTATTTGTAACTATCCGAACAATGCAGATATACTGACAAAGGTAACTGTGCCTGCTATACAGATCGTTCTGATGGAGGGTAAATTTGGTAATTGGGTGTTAGTGCATTTCCAAGAACAGTTCTTAGTGGACATTTGGACAACTCCTCAGTTTTCCAGGTTAAAGTCAATACTGTGCGCCAATATGGGACTGATGAGGTATTACGTTGATCAGCGTGTTTAATAGTTATTCTATTTGCTGTCCACTCTGCTCTAATGGCTCTTAACTCAATTGAGTCTATTTTAAGTAGAATGACAATGTTTAAGACCTTACCTACTCTAAGAACTTTTCAATTAGTTCTTTTTGTTCCTATTCGTGGTGGTTTTGATGGCAATAGTCATTTTTTAATTGATAAGAAGGGGCTCAAAAACCGTTTCATGGGTCTGAGAAAGTTTCTGGCATGTACAAAAAACCTATAACTGACTAACCCATTTTACACAAACAAGCATTTTCAACGTAGGCAGAGTTTCTCTGGGTTGATTTGATAAGAAATTAATTAAATTCACCAACAAAAAATTCAAAATGATCGTATTTAGTAATTTCGTTGTTACATAGTACACACTCATTATTTCGGATTTTAATAGACGAATTTACGAGTAGGACCCTGTTTAGATTCTCTCAGCCAGGTAATGAATTATATGTTAGTGTTGGGCGAAGGGATCTCCTAGATCCTGTTGGAGGTACAGAGTACGGATTACCTAATAACAGCAGCTAGAGTTAGCGCACTATGAACTAGACGTTCCCATGTTCCCATTTTAAACAAATCTAAATGCTAGTTTCACGACAATTGGGGTCGTATCACAACAGTGACATTTTCATTACTTTTAGAGGTTTTTTGGTCATGTCGTTTTTGTCCATGATTATTATTGTTCCTCTCACATGGAACTTGTCACTAATTCTTGCAATTATTATTATTTTCGTTTGTGATTGAGTTCCAAACTATATTTTACTGTCGATTTGTCAAACATACAATGTAATAACTACCCAAACTCTGCTTATTCAACTAAAAGACCATTGCACTTTAGCCAAGTTAGTTATTAGATTATTACATTATACAAGTTTGAAAAAAGGATTACGCCATTCAAAACCTGTATATTTTTGTTTTATAATTAAGTATTAACTGGAGTAGATTTTGGAACGGACAACGATGGTTTCAAAGTTATATGATAATATAATTTAGGAATATATTTATTTTTTAGACAATCCGTATTAAAGTAGGAATAACTCGTAGTTCACCCGTGTTTGAGTTATTACAGGGATTTTATTTTCTTTATAAGTCGTCTCTAGTTAAAATGCATTACACTGAAAGTTCAGATTCTTCAATTTATTTAAGGGGAGTTGAACGCAAAAATCGGTAAAAAAATGTTTTTTCGCTTTTATTTTTTATTTTATTATTTGATTCTTTCTGAACAAATTTACTGCAATCCCTACATAAAAATGGCTTTCCGTTGAGCTTCTATGATTTTTCAAATATAAGACTACATAACAAATTTCGCATCAACTTTGCCCTCCGCCTCCTAACACCTGGTGCATATACAGGTTAGCAGAAGTAAATGAAGAAGAAATTACCTACAATCACAAACATTCTCTACCTTAAGCTGTATTGACAGCAATAAAAACCTACATACAGAGATTTGTCAAGATTAGACCTACTAAAAAAAATGTCTTCACGGTAAAACTCAGAACGTGAACGAATCTTTCAACAATGTAGTGTGGAACTGAATTTCAAAAAATGTGTTTGTTGGAAGAGAAACTCTTGTATTAGGTGTTCATGATGCTGTTCTAACATTCAATGAAGGTAAAATTGGAAGGATCAAGGTTTTAAAGGAGTTAGGAATAAAAAGACTGGGGCAAATACACCGTAAGCACATTGAAGAGCCTCGATGAAGTCAGGATGAGGAAGGCAGATCTGAAAGCAGAGTCAATGACTAAGGAAGCAAGAATAAAGAAAAGGAGACAGTTATTAGGTGAGGAAGAGGAAATGGATGGTAGCTACTGTCCTCGAGGCTTCTAAAGGTAATATAAACTTCTAATTATTGTGATTTTTTGTTTTCCGCTGTTTTTTGAAAATTACCGGTTTTTAATATATATGTACCTTTTTCTCAGAAACTATAAATGCTACACACATGAAATCTTTACTGCTTATAAAGTAGCCTTTTAGAAGTATGTAGCTCTAGTTTTATCAAATTTCATAAATAAATAAATATTAAGAAAAATATTTTATCTTAAAATATAAAAATAAAAAATAACACAAATATAAAATTTTTTTCTTTAGTTGTATCAATTATTTTACAAACATTTAGGAGGTATAAATACAATATTATATCCTACACCTTGTGTAAAAATTTCAACTTCCTAACTGTTATGAGTTCTGAGAAAAAGGTACATAAAGTTACCTTATTTTAACATTGGGCCTTATGGACCGTTCAACTCCCCTTAAATATTGTAAAATAAAATGTGGTGTCTTAGTTTTATATTTTACAATGATGTCACAATTTTTTAAACCTTTTACACTGTCATTAACTCAATGTGATTTATTCGTAGTAAAAAAACAACAGTTAAACAAAACAATGTTTAAGGTAGTTTTGAAGTAAAAAAATAATTTTTAAATATACCATTGAAATAGTTTAACCTATGTTTCCAAAGATTATTTGAACATTACTTTATCGCTTATTTAAACAAGTAATTTAGATATACAAACAATTGAGACTCTAATGTTCTTAATGTTAACTCGCAAGTGGAGAGATAATATTACCTTAAATTTAAATCTAAATCGTATTTTAAATGTGTGTGATGCTTTAAAATATAAACTGCTGTATTTTATATTTTAACAACATTTATGTTCCAAACTTTAAATCCCTACTGCGGGAAAACAAGTGAGCACAGTGGCACTGTTACATCTAGAGAATGGTTTTATTTGTCCCAGTTAAACTGTTTCTTCCATTTGTGTTTGAGGTTGGCAAATTATGGGATGAGTTTAGTTTTTGCAATATCAACTTTTATTGTAAATTAAGTTCTTACAGTCGTTTACATTTATTACGAGCAAATTTTCACGGTTTCCACGGTGTAATGTTATTTCTATTTTATATCATAGTACTTTACTACCTATTAACACAGTACATAAATTATTATAGTGATATGCGGTGGTGATTCTGTTATCACGATATCTCTACTGCTAACAGCTTGTTGAAAACCTTAAAGTACTTCTCATAAGTTATGGAAAATCACGTAAAAAATAGAACTGATTTTATAAATTTTATTGTTTTTCACATTCATTGTATAATATAAATTATAAATAGATTTATATACAATACTAGTGCCCCGTAGCAGCAATTCCTGCTTTTAATGGTTACAAAATAAACTGATATACAAAAAACACAGTTTTGAATACATTTATCTTATTAGTTAAATATTAATACACTTTATATCAGAATCACAATAGTACTTCTTGTTTGTACAATTATTGTTGTTATTGTTTATGTTTTCTGTGTAAACCGCAAATTGTCTATTTGCAGCTATAAGTCTTAAAGTGCTCTTGTACACATGATTGTCCATGACTGATTACTGCATTCCCAGCTACGAAATTTTGAAATGTTTGACCTTGAGTTTTAACTATTCTCTTTACACATTTTTAAAACATAGCTTTCACAATTAGTCTTACTCCATTTATCATTTTATAAATGCATATTTCTAATTAACATAACTATAGCTCCAATGTTTTTCCACATTACATGGTGGCATTTCACATGGTGTTATTTCGTTTAAATATTCCTCTGGTATGTTCAACTGTTCCACGCTTCAATTTGAAAATAACACGTATAAATTTAAAAAAAAGCAATTATAGTGTTTGTAAATTATCATTCCCATAACTAAATTACGCCTACTGCTCACTTTTCCTAAATGCTCTTCCACGAATTCTCGACTTATGCAAGTCAATTAACGCTTTACTCGGTAGTATATAGTGAATGACTCACCTAACGAGAATAGACACAGTAAGGATGATGTATACATGCTAAGTAAAGGATTTACCAGTAATTAATTGTGCGAACTAGTTCAAACAGTGCAGTAAATTATATATTCAATAACCAATAATATACGGTACGCTACAAATCTGCTTTTGTTTACGCCAGCTGATATACATGGAGTCAATTAACTATTTACCATTGAAAATAGAGCTACTAAACTCTAGACGTTGTTAGTGTACATTAAATCTATTTTTTCAGTGGGCTGCTACGCTCCCAGGAACACGTAAGGAAGTTAGAGGAAATTTTTAATGGGTTATCATAGAATACAACCCATCCTCAATAGATTGATATTAAGAAAAATCGCGGCTTATTGAAGTTACAAAATATTCGTAGTGTCAGCTTTTGTATTATTTTCATATTATCAGTGAGGAGCAAGTGACGGAAACAAATTTTCAGACTCCAAATTAAAGTTTCTTATTAGAAAAACACAATGTATGTTTATTATTTACGTTCATTATTCCCAAGAAGCCAAAAGTCAAATCATGTTCGTATAAGGGTCAATTAACGTCACACATCTGATTCATAAAGAACAATATAACAGAGTAAATTTAAAATTCGGACTTTCTCATGTCTCGTTTACATTGTAATCACATATAAAGATCGGTGATTACAAATGTCTCCGCCTGCTCAGAAACCCAGGTTCCTACTTTTATTCCTTGTTCCTACAGGTGCGTGCGTGCGTGCGCGTGTGTGTGTGTGTGTGTGTGTGTGTGTGTGTGTGTGTGCGTGTGTGTGTGTGTGTGTGTGTTGTTTTTTTTTTTTTTTACTTACACAGTCCCTTTCCTACTGTTTAGTATCGATCATTTCAAAGTTTCACCATTATTTATATTTCATGTTGTGAATGAACCCTTGGAGATCAGGCGTGTGACATTAATTATTCCTTATCTGAACTTCTTCCTTATTCTGATTTCTGTCGTCTCAAGAATAAATAAATAAACATAAATTGGGGTTTACTGATAAAAACCTTAGTAGACCTCGCCCGCATCGAGCCCCGCGCTCTGATTGGTCGTCGAGAGGGGGTCACGTGATCCAAGATGGCGGCGCCCATGTATCACGTGATCAAAAAATAGTGGTGTGGGAGAAATTCCCTCATGTGCGGGAGAAATTCCCTGCTCACACTCTTATCCTAGTGTTTTGGGGTGATTTGGGGTGTCAAAACCTGTGTTTTCTGTAAAATCGGTGATTTTGGGTGTGAAAATCGGTGTTTTTCGGTAAAATCGGTGATTTGTTGGGTCCGGTGAGGGAGAAACGAGGGACGGAGGGAATTCCAATATGGCTGCGCCCATGATGAATTGGCGGGAACAGGGGAACCTAACCTCACTTTCTTGGTTTCCCGCGTATTCAATATGGCTGCGCCCAGTTGGCGGGAACAGTAGAACATAACCTCAATTGTGAAATTGGCGGGAACAGGGGAACCTAACCTCACTTTCTTGGTTTCCCGCGTATTCAATATGGCTGCGCCCAGTTGGCGGGAACAGTGTAGAACATAACCTCAAATGTAAAAAGGGCGGGAAAGTAAACTAAACAAGAGAAATAAAGACGAATCGTACCTTATTGTGTGATGCGGTGAGTCGATGTGGGCCTGGATGTGGTTTCGGAACATCCGCACTACGTATAGTACCCAGGTTAAACATTATCCAGTATAAGAATCGGTCCAGAGAACTGGTAGACATCCTACGACTGGATAATGTCCCGTCCCTTTGGAATTTGGAATATAAATTTTGAATGTGAAGCCAATTGAATAATTAAGATAGAGGTAGAGAGAGATCTACCTGGGGAGATATATTGTGAATCTTCCCACAATCAGCTCACGGCACGTGGGGCATCTATCCCCCACTCTGTTGGAGCATGGACGGCAGAGTGTATGCCCACACAGTCGAAGAGCGATTGTTGGTAGATTCGCAAAGCAAACGGGGCAGGACACTTCGCGGGGTTGAGTGGCAGGGGTTGATCCGTTGGACGGCACAGCGGTGTTTCTACGTCGGGAGTCCTCCTCCATGCGGGTAGCTGTCTCGTATAGGAAATCCGCGAGGATGCTACGGATTTCCTCCCAAGCGGCTGGAGCGACGGCACGGAACTCCTCCTCGGGTCTCCGCACCATCCACCGTTCGCGGGTTTCCTCCCAAGCGGCTGGAGCGGCGGCACGGAACTCCTCCTCCTCGGGTCTCCGCACCATCCACCGTTCGGTGTCGTAGACGGCCCCCTCACTGATGCCCTGCACCTGAGCGACTATACTCAGGGACCTTGACACCGCCCTCATTGCCTCCCATTGGGGATCTATGTCCTGTAACATAGGTAACGAATTAAACAGATGAAACACTACGTAGTGGCATGGATAATGTAGGGAATGAAACGTACTGCAGATGGTGAGAGGAGGGGTGGCGAGCCGGCAGCCACTTCCATGGATATGAGGGACTCCTGTGAGGTGGGGTCGGGGGAGAAACCAGAGTGGAAGGAGCCACTACTGATGGGCGAGACTGTTGGTGGAGTAGACTGATTCAACCTCCGATAGAACTGAGAGAGATCCTCAGAGGACTGTCTCCGGGTCGAGTGGTTGCGTCGGAAGTCCCAAGAAGTACTCAACTGTCAACAAGAAATATCCATTTTTTTGATTCTGTAAACAGAGCGAAACCTGCAATATAATATGAATGCCCTATATACTAACCGAAATCGCCTCATCTGAGCTGGAATTAGATTCCTCCATCACCACCCTTTGAGTCGCCTCGTCGGGAAAAGTCGACGCCTCGGCTATAGCCCTATCGGCAGCAGCGATTAGACTCTCCTCAGAGATGTCAGAGGGGAGAGTGATGTTTGGGTTAGCATCACCGGTCCACCCGAGAGTCGATGGTTTGAGACTCATCCTAAAGCACAAGTGAATTAATACATGGCGGGTCCCGCCACCGGTTGCGGGACTTAGCAGACACGAATACTGCACGAATGGAAAATAGGATAATGGTAATCACCTCTTCAATACCGGCGCTTATGACATGCAGTCGGCCGCGTCGAGTGGTCACCCATTGCCCAGACCTGAACATCCTCTGGATCTGAGCCTCGTACTCGTTCTGGAAATAGAGTTCGATTATAGGGACTGCAGTAATGCGTAATTAGTACAATACAACGGTAACAATAGTGTACTGACCCTGGTCACCTCACGCTGAAGGACAGGAAGTGTAAGCCCGATCATCACCATTATTCTGAAAAAGAGAAAAATAAAGTTAGAAAAGCTGCCACACACCTAAGGAGTAAAAATTAGAGTATTGAAATGTGAGCTAACCATATTCAGATGGACTATAGACCCGCTATCCGTAGTAAAGTATCGATCCCGGATAGCCCCGGGCACAGGGATCGGTTGACTCCTACGCAAACCGTTTGAAGTGGATGGTTGTTCCTAAAAAACACTTTACAAGTTAGAAACAGTGTTGAGGGACAACTCGATAGAACAATAAATAATCAAAACAATAATTACCTCGAGATCGTTGCCAGCCACCACCAACAGCAAACATGGCGAAAACGGTAAAACTAGTTGCCACAGACATAGCAAAGCTATCACAGCAAGTGCAGCTGCAGCCGATGCACCGCGCTTTTTATACGCGGACGCCTCTCCCCCACCGAGACTCGCACTTGCACCGCATTAACTGCAATTTGTGACCCACGTTTCCACACCACGGTAAGCCAGAATGGCTAGGCCGTAGGGGTCCCAGTGCGTTTTTGATTATAGTGAGTTTCCCCAGTAGGCCTATTCTCACTCTTTCACTTTACTAATCACTTTACTCGGTGAAGCCTTTCAATGTGACCAGTATTTGTGTACAGCCCCAACCACCGCTGTACACGATAGCGATTCAACTCCATTACAATGTATCGCTCCTCAACATATTTTTGTCTCCTGTAAGTTTCAATAGCCACTTTACTCGGTGAAGCCTTTCAATGTGACTCAAAAACTTACCGGAGAATTTTACATTTTTTATATTTTTTTATTTTTTACAGCATCTAGAGCGAGGTACATACCCCTGGACTTACGGAGTTTAGGCCTGCCATAGAGGTATCTGTCACACACACACACACACAACTGCTCCCGGTCTTACGGAGTTTAGGCCTGCCGTAAGAGCAGTAAAGAGCCCCAGGACTTACAGGTTTTACGCCAGCCTTAGGAGCTTACCAATCATTCACACCCGCTCTAGAATTTTTCGTATCTAACCTACAGTTAAAAGTCACTTTAACTCGGTGAAGCCTTTCAATGTGACCCGTCGGCGAGTCCTTTCAAGCCAACACGTCGGGATTCTCAACTAAATGCCGAACCCCTCCGCCCCTTTACTAATCACTCGCCGATACTAATAAGCGTTGGTATTGTGCAGCTGTTTGTTAAGGATCTCGAAACGGCACTTTGCTGCAATCATTGCGCATTTCACATTGGGATCCTCGGTTGACGTATGTTGTGGCAACGAGCAAGCAAACCTGTGTGTTGTTTTACAGCTACACGGATTGCCGGCCTCCTCGCACACTATATCGTCCAGTTCACGGACATCACCGTGAAACTTTCTCAAGAACTCTGCCTTCTCCAACCCACGCGTGTAAATCACGGCAAAGGGTTTGCATAGAGTGCGAAGTACATTAGCTCTGTAGGGATAATCACCCTCCTCCCAAGAAATCTTATGGTAGTTATCTTCAAGCCAGCGAGCTGTTGTACGATTTTTGGCGCTCAACAAACCGTTCTCTAGGAAAAGGTGATTTAAATATAATTTGACATTGAAAAGAGTTTCCCACGATCGCGAGCTCTTTAAGAATAAAGGGTCTTTTATTGCCTTGAAATGCGTGAAATTCAACTACTGCCACATCCATTGGGCCAACGTTTGTACAAGGCCACTTCAAGAGCTAATTTATGAGCTGTGGAGCAGAGGAGTCCCTGACTATCTGCTTTTGCAAATACGTCCTCCTCTACCAACCCTGATGCTAGTGCGTGAATGGTAAACCGTACAGACTCTTCGATAATAAAATTGTCTCTGAGAGCAATGTACATCAGAGGAAGGCTGTTTGTAAACTGAGTCCATTCGGCCTCGTTTAAGCGTTAAAGTATGCTCCCCGTCAAAGAGAAACACGTGCATACGACCGAAAACATTTGTGACCTTGATATCCTCCTCCGTGTCCGATTTTAATATAAAATTTGGTTTTATTCTCCAGAGCCAGGGTTATGGAATTGAAATGAGGAGTGATTTGATTGAACACATCGTGTGACCAATAAACGCATCCCTTTTTACCCTTAAAGAGAACCCCGAGAGAGTCACCCCGATTCTTAACAAACCCTACAATTACGCATTTTGAAAGATCACTATCCAAAAAGTAGACAGATCTAAGAAAAACCCCGGTTAACGCATTGATACGCTCTTTACGTTTTGGAATCCGCGTGGGTTCCACGTCCATAGTCTGCGACTCCATCTCAACGTCTGACGTAAATTCTCAAATTTTACTTTTAGACAGGAGCATTTCGACCAATCAGAGACGCGCTTATTCTGACCAATGAGATTTTTTAGCAGGTGGTTCTTCCCCCTCCACTTCCTCCTCCCATTCGTATGTGAAAGGAACTATGTGAAAAGAGACATCAATTTTGTCACAGTCCCTCACATCCCAGGCGTCGCCATGGGATGTTAAATTAGCACAGTTGATGGTTTTAAACGCTTTAAATTTTCCGTCCTTCCACAAGGAAGCGTGTACATACGCTTTAATACCCTTTTTATACCCTTTCAGCTTCACATCATCCTCTCTGCAAAACCTAACCCTAATCCTGTCAAAACCCGTCACATCATAAAACTCACTATTAGGTGTGAAATTAGTACAGTCGAGGTATTTACATGTTTTCATTTCTCCGTCCTTCCACAAGGAAGTGTACACTCCGGCTTTTATACCCTCTCTATACCTATTTAGAGCCTGTTTAATAGGATTATCTTCATCATCCGTGTCGTATTCCTCGGGCTCATCGACTACCTCAAAACAAACCTCAATCCTGTTAAAGTCCTTAACATCGTAAAAGTCGGCATAGGATGTATAATCAGTACAGTCGAAGTATCCCAATAATTTTCCTCTCTTCTCCTTCCTTATAACTGAAAATGTATAGCGCCATCGTTGCGAAAGCGTTCAACACTGGGTAGGTAATGTACGTCGGCGTAGGAGTCGCTCAATTTATACCAATTACCCCACCCTAACAATTACCCCCACCCTAACAATTACCCCCACCCTAACAATACAGCCCCTGTGTTGCGGTATCACGGAAGGGTTCAAGTAGAAACTGTAATCTCGAAAGAAACGGATCGTTCATTTCAGCTAACTGATCCAAAATCGTAATCGAACCCCTAATGTATGAATCCATATAGTGACACTGACAAGTGTCAGGACCTGACGTAGCGTCGGGCCGTGCCCACGCGCATTCCTTGAAATGACCGTATCTATAAGAGTCACTGGGCACTCTAACTGTAGGTCTAAAGCGAGCAAAGAGTCTTCGCATGCCCTCGACCTTGTAGAGTAGTTCGTTCTTTAATGTTAAGTATCGAGTCGCCTCGACCGAGTCAGGCTCGTTTAGAAAACTGTTTAGCTTCTCCATGACACAGAATGAGACACACGTACAAAATTCAGCTATTTATAAGGGTTTACCCCACCACCGCTCCTACACCACCCGCTTAACGTTACCCGTGAGCAGAGTGTATGCCAGGTGTGAGTCATATAGTACTAAGCAGTAAGCCGCAGTGTTTGCAGCAATAGCGTTTTTAGTCTCAAACTCCAGACGCACGTCTACGGGGCCAGTTTTTATTGAATCATTCTGCTTGGAGCAGTCAATAACATAGAGAGGTACGTTACTTTTAAACGTGTTGAAATCAACTGTAGGGGCACCTTGTATCTGGTAGTATGAGCTCTGGAATCTGGTAAACATGTCGTAGAAAATGCGTAGATCACCATGGATGTTATCGTACGGGAAGTACTGTGAATTCAGAAACAGTTTGATATTGAGTAGATCGCAGTGATCAAAGCTGGAAGCGTCTTTTTTCAAATTGTTTCTTCCTTCCAGTCTGGAAACCTAAAATCACGTAACGAGGTTTTTCAATTTGGGTACTCGTTTTTATTGTCCAACTATGACGTGTTGTCAACGGCAAACTGGGGTACTCGTGAATTTCCCATGATCGAAACGGAAGGTGAATCAGTGTATCTTTCTCGACCATACGCAACAGCTTTAACCTGTGGCTGTCTGATATTGTAATGTAAGGAACCCTCCAGTACAAGTCAGTTATATCAAGATCAACAGTAGCAGCGTCAGCTGAAATTACAGCATTGTTATCAGAGGCGGCTCTCAGAAGAACCAACTCTTGTTTACTGTTAACCACTACCTTTTTGTAATCTTCGAAAAATCCCATCAATGTCCTAACGGGAACGGCGTAATTGAACTCTTTAACAGCGTCTGCGGAATTATTCGCCCCGAGCCACACACTGGTCAGTAATCACCGAAAGGTGGCAGCGTTAACATCAAAGAACATAAAGTTTCTAAAGTCTCTAGGCTTTAAGTATGGCGCTTCTATCGATAGAGTCCGGAGCAATGTACGATGAAGTCGTAACGGGGTGGGAATTTCATACCCATAAACCGTACGCCTCGTCTACGTTTAAGAATAACGATGAAATCAGAATACCGATTAGTCAGCAAGACATAATCACAGCACCGTTCGAAAGCTTCATACATGTTAAAGGGACGCTGCAGGCTAAAAAAGCTGACGGCAGTGCTTGCAATGTAAATCTAGTGAACAACTCGATGGCACATTTATTTGATGAGATTCGTTACGAGTTGAACGGTCAAGTAATCGATAAAACACGCAGTGTCGGCATAACTACGACGATCAAAGGACTGGTATCTTTTAAGGAAAATGAAAAAATGAGTCTGGCTAACGGAGGGTGGCTCGGGGCGAATAATTCCGCAGACGCTGTTAAAGAGTTCAATTACGCCGTTCCCGTTAGGACATTGATGGGATTTTTCGAAGATTACAAAAAGGTAGTGGTTAACAGTAAACAAGAGTTGGTTCTTCTGAGAGCCGCCTCTGATAACAATGCTGTAATTTCAGCTGACGCTGCTACTGTTGATCTTGATATAACTGACTTGTACTGGAGAGATACGGCTATCTCGATACTAATACCTCAGAAGCTATCCACAGACATTACACAGGCGGTTCATTAGGTTTCAGGAGACGTTCGGCTTGAATGTGACCGGATATGTAAATGAGGAGACGACTAACTTAATGAACCAGCCCAGATGCGGCAATTCGGACGAATTAATAGCGTCTTTCACTGCAAACCCAAACTACGGATGGCGGAAAAACGATATTACCTGGTTTATGTACGGTAGTAATTATCAGTATGACCAACTATGTCGGGATGCGTTCGCCCTATTCTCAAGACATTCCAACCTGACCTTCCGGCGGGACCCTATAAACCCCACAATCATTTTAAGTATCGCTCCCAGGAAACATCTTTTGTATTATCTACGGAAAAATTGCAGTAGAGTGTTTGATGGTAGGGGTGGTTTAGTGGGTCACGCCTTTCTCCCTATATTGGGGATGAACCAGACAGATGTTCATATGGACGGTGACGAAGATTGGGATTATACAATGGATCTACCTGCACCTGGAAAAGTTTCATTCTTTTTGGTTCTATTACACGAAATTGGACACGCTCTAGGCTTGCAACATTCATCACTTTCGTCGTCTATAATGTATCCTTTTTATTTTGTACCACATGGTATTTCAAATCTTTACCAATATGATTTAGACAGAGATGATCAATTGGCAGTACAGTATATTTACGGACTACCTGTTCCTCCATACACGTCCACCACTACTACTACAACATCTACAACAACCTCGAGCACGACTACCACTACTACCAGTACCACCACACCCACGTCAACCTCTACGTCCCCCTACAATACCTACAGAGTATGGACATTTGTACATTGAGACATAGAATCAATACATTTTTTATTGTAAAAAATAGATTGTACGCATTTTACGGCAAGTATGTATGGGCTCTGAGTCTGAATCACGCGCTTAGAACACGTGAGGAGTTTACCAATCCTCTAATAATCACCGATTGGTTGCCGTTTTTACCGTCAGACTTTACAAACATTTCGGCTGTGTACCAAAGACCGAACGGAGAGGTGGCTTTGATTGTGGACAAGACATTGTACATTATTGAGTATCCGTCACTCGTACTTTTAAGACAGAAAAGAATTGATACAATCTTACACTCCAGACAATAAATAAAGTGAACGCAGCGTTGAACGGTAATACAGGTAGGACCTTTATTTTTACCGATGACAAATTTGTTGTAGAACTTAACGAATGCACTCTCAGAGGCACTATGTTGGGTATGACCAGTAGCGTGTTGCCAGGAGTCCCTGATGGAATTAGAGGAGGTTTCAGATATATAAATGGCCGTCTGTACTTTATAACAGACAGTCACGTTCTGGAGTACGACGAGTTTACAGGAGTGGTTACAAGATCCGAGGCGGATATCCTTTGACGTACTGCAGATCACATGTGTTAGGGAGACCCTGCTCAGGCAACTCCTATAACGTATTACGGTATATAAGGGAATAAAATGGGAAAGCACAAAGTAAAGCGAAACAGATTGAAACGAACCGTCAAGCGAGGAAGAGGTCTGGTTTCGAGCGCTTTGCAAAACGCCGGATCGGTCGCTGGAAATCTTTTTGAACCGTGCAATTGACGCTCTACCTGTCGAACTCCATTTACCTGGTGGGTACCGATACTGTGGTCCAGGTACGAAATTAGGGGTGAGATTGGCAAGGGGTGATAAGGGTATAAATCCCTTGGACGAATATTGTAAAATTCACGATATAGCGTACTCAAAATACAGGGATTCCGAACACCGAAGCGAAGCCGACAAAGAAAATTGGCCAAAAGAGCCTGGGAACAAGAGTCAAATCGGCCAGACGCAAGTATCAGTATTGGGGAAAGAGCCGCAGCCTTAGCTGTAACAGGAGCCATGAAGACCAAAACAGCCCTCGGTGGAGGGAAGAGGCGGAAGAGCAAGCGAGGGAAGCCCAAACGTAAAGGTCAGGGTATGTACCTCAAGCCGTATCCAAAGAGAGGCGGTGGGGTAAGAAAGAAGAGGAGGTGTTGCAATAAAAAAAAAACGTCGATACCAATAAAGCCGTTATCAAATTACGAGCTAGTACACTACGCGAAACTACTTAATATTCCGAATTTCCGTGGAGTCTATATGAGAGACGCTCTAACCAACAAACGCCCGCGATCGTAATGAATCGGCCATAATTAATCTGGATAACTCGACCGGTGAAGGTACACATTGGGTGTGTTACAGGAAGATAGGTGACAGGGTATACTACTTTGACAGTTTTGGTAACTTAAGACCACCAATAGAGCTTATATCATACCTAGGACCAGACGTTAACGTACGGTATAATTACGAGAGAAGACAGAGTGAGGGCTCAGTAGTCTGCGGACACTTGTGTTTAAAGTTTCTCAGCAGTAATGTTTTCACTTAGCGGTCCTGCTCCACAGGTATCATGCGAGGTATTTCCTCCAATGGACGTGAGCGATGGTGATTACGAAATTGGTCTAGTTGACCTCTCCACATACTATACGATTCCAAATATTGAAACGGGAATAAACGATATGTTTTATTACGGTGACAATAAACAAATCAAGATAGCAGAGGGGTCGTACGAAATTGAAAATATCGAAGAATACATCAAATCCCATTTAGGCGCGGATGTGACATTTAGTCTGAAAGGAAACAATAATACGCTAAAATCCGAAATCACTTGTAATAAAATCATACACTTTGACAGAGAACAGACAATCGCTCCCCTACTAGGGTTCAGTAAAAAACCACTTGAGCCAGGCAGGGTACACACATCCGATGTCCCCATAAACATAAATGAATGTAAATACTATACGCGTTGAATGCAATATCGCACGAGGATCCTTTCAAAACGGTGTAGAGGGACACGTGCTGCATGAGTTCTAACCCTGAAGTGGCCCCAGGCTATAAAATAGTTGAGAAACCCGCCAATGTAATCTATTTACCGGTGAACGTTCGTAGAGTGAAACAACATTTCCGTAACACTCAAGGACCAGGACGGCAGATTGATTAATTTCCGTAACGAGATAGTCCTCACTACCGCTTGCATATAAGAAAAACAATAATGGGTCTAGTATTTAGAGAGTTGCCGAGCCACACACTGGTCAGTAATCACCGAAAGGTGGCAGCGTTAACATCAAAGAACATAAAGTTTCTAAAGTCTCTAGGCTTTAAGTATGGCGCTTCTATCGATAGTAGTCCGGAGCAATGTACGATGAAGTCGTAACGGGGTGGGAATTTCATACCCATAAACCGTACGGCCTCGTCTAACGTTTAAGAATAACGATGAAATCAGAATACCGATTAGTCAGCAAGACATAATCACAGCACCGTTCGAAAGCTTCATACATGTTAAAGGGACGCTGCAGGCTAAAAAAAGCTGACGGGCAGTGCTTGCAATGTAAATCTACGTGAACAACTCGATGGCACATTTATTTGATGAGATTCGTTACGAGTTGAAACGGTCAAGTAATCGATAAAACACGCAGTGTCCGGCATAACTACGACGATCAAAGGACTGGTATCTTTTAAGGAAAATGAAAAAATGAGTCTGGCTAACGGAGGGTGGCTCGGGGCGAATAATTCCGCAGACGCTGTTAAAGAGTTCAATTACGCCGTTCCCGTTAGGACAATTGATGGGATTTTTCGAAGATTACAAAAAGGTAGTGGTTTAACAGTAAACAAGAGTTGGTTCTTCTGAGAGCCGCCTCTGATAACAATGCTGTAATTTCAGCTGACGCTGCTACTGTTTGATCTTGATATAAACTGACTTGTACTGGAGGGTTCCTTTACATTACAATATCAGACAGCCACAGGTTAAAGCTGTTGCGTATGGTCGAGAAAGATACACTGATTCACCTTCCGTTTCGATCATGGGAAATTCACGAGTACCCCAGTTTGCCGTTTGACAACACGTCATAGTTTGGACAATAAAAACGAGTACCCAAATTGAAAAACCTCGTTACGTGATTTTAGGTTTCCAGACTGGAAGGAAGAACAATTTGAAAAAAGACGCTTTCCAGCTTTGATCACTGCGATCTACTCAATATCAAACTGTTTCTGAATTCACAGTACTTCCCGTAACGATAACATCCATGGTGATCTACGCATTTTCTACGACATGTTTACCAGATTCCAGAGCTCATACTACCAGATACAAGGTGCCCCTACAGTTGGTTTCAACACGTTTAAAAGTAAACGTACCTCTCTATGTTATTGACTGCTCCAAGCAGAATGATTCAATAAAAACTGGCCCCGTAGACGTGCGTCTGGAGTTTGAGACTAAAAACGCTATTGCTGCAAACACTGCGGCTTACTGCTTAGTACTATATGACTCACACCTGGCATACACTCTGCTCACTGGGTAACGTTAAGCGGGTGGTGTAGGAGCGGTGGTGGGGTAAACCCTTATAAATAGCTGAATTTTGTACGTGTGTCTCATTTCTGTGTCATGGAGAAGCTAAACAGTTTTCTAAACGAGCCTTGACTCGGTCGAGGCGACTCGATACTTAACATTAAAGAACGAACTACTCTACAAGGTCGAGGGCATGCGAAGACTCTTTGCTCGCTTTAGACCTACAGTTAGAGTGCCCAGTGACTCTTATAGATACGGTCATTTCAAGGAATGCGCGTGGGGCACGGGCCCGACGCTACGTCAGGTCCTGACACTTGTCAGTGTCACTATATGGATTCATACATTAGGGGTTCGATTACGATTTTGGATCAGTTAGCTGAAATGAACGATCCGTTTCTTTCGAGATTAACAGTATTTCTACTTGAACCCTTCCGTGATACCGCAACACAGGGGCTGTATTGTTAGGGTGGGGGTAATTGTTTAGGGTGGGGGTAATTGTTAGGGTGGGGTAATTGTATAAATTGAGCGACTCCTACGCCGACGTACATTACCTACCCAGTGTTGAACGCTTTCGCAACGATAGCGCTATACATTTTCAGTTATAAGGAAGGAGAAGAGAGGAAATTATTGGGATACTTCGACTGTACTGATTATACATCCATCCTATGCCGACTTTTACGATGTTAAGGACTTTAACAGGATTGAGGTTTGTTTTGAGGTAGTCGATGAGCCCGAGGAATACGACACGGATGATGAAGATAATCCTATTAAACAGGCTCTAAATAGGTATAGAGAGGGTATAAAAGCCGGAGTGTACACTTCCTTGTGGAAGGACGGAGAAATGAAAAACATGTAAATACCTCGACTGTACTAATTTCACACCTAATAGTGAGTTTTATGATGTGACGGGTTTTGACAGGATTAGGGTTAGGTTTTTGCAGAGAGGATGATGTGAAGCTGAAAGGGTATAAAAAGGGTATTTAAAGCGTATGTACACGCTTCCTTGTGGAAGGACGGAAAATTTAAAGCGTTTAAAACCATCAACTGTGCTAATTTAACATCCCATGGCGACGCCTGGGATGTGAGGGACTGTGACAAAATTGATGTCTCTTTTCACATAGTTCCTTTCACATACGAATGGGAGGAGGAAGTGGAGGGGGAAGAAACCACCCTGCTAAAAAAATCTCATTGGTCAGAATAAGCGCGTCTCTGATTGGTCGAAATGCTCCTGTCTAAAAGTAAAAATTTGAGAATTTACGTCAGACGTTGAGATGGAGTCGCAGACTATGGACGTGGAACCCACGCGGATTTCCAAAACGTAAAGAGCGTATCAATGCGTTAACCGGGGTTTTTCTTAGATCTGTCTACTTTTTGGATAGTGATCTTTCAAAATGCGTAATTGTAGGGTTTGTTAAGAATCGGGGTGACTCTCTCGGGGTTCTCTTTAAGG
>NW_025785570.1:0-19997 GCF_021130785.1 Homalodisca vitripennis
CCGGGGGGGGGGTGATTAATGTTAAGGTGAGGATAAGGACATCAGGGGGTTTAAATTCGTCAGGATATTTGGTCTGGTCATA
This sequence comes from Homalodisca vitripennis, assembly GCF_021130785.1. Lineage (NCBI taxonomy): Eukaryota > Metazoa > Arthropoda > Insecta > Hemiptera > Cicadellidae > Homalodisca > Homalodisca vitripennis. The sequence continues at coordinate 83 of NW_025785570.1, forward strand.
TGAACAAATTTCACCGGGGGGGTGGGGTTAATGTTACCAAGGGGTTAATGACACACCTGGGGCCTATTTTAGAGGGTGTTGTGCCTGTAAAACTAAAAAAAAAAACACTTCTGTCCCTATCTACGTATTGAAGCTTCACTAAAGCTACAGCCAACTCCCGGCACGTGTGGAGGGGGGTTTTAGTCACTCGGTTAACGTATTAATACGAAGGTCAATCTGGAACCAAAGCACGGAATCGCACTAAATTATAGTTGCAACAGATTTAAAACCCCTAACAATTGACGAACAAAGAGGAAATTTTGCCTTTTAGAGTATTTACCAGGGCTTACGGAAAGATAAACGGACAGAAAAAAGCTATATGTACTCTTTTTTTGTTTGATTTTATCAATAGCTAGTTATAAATAGTGTTTACATTTAAGGCTACGGCCAACTGTTCGGCCACTAATTCGAGTCCGAAATGTAAGTTTTTTAAGTGAAATTTTCGGACATAATCACGTTTTGACGGCTAATACCATGGGAAGAATAGAGTAAAAAGTCCACTGAACACCTTTTGTTGATAACATCGCATTATTTTTGGTATTAAAAATCAAAATTTTATTCTGGCCTAGAACTAAGGTTTTGTCCCTGCAATGGAGGCACAGAAAAACAACTATCATCACGTAAAAAAACTTGAAAAATTCGATACATTAAAACGCGTAATGCGGCCCAAACACCATTGGGGATAGGGCGAATATGATACTTGAACCTTTTTTTGTTAAGATCACCGCCGTATACTACTAAATCCTAATGAAAATTTAATTTGAGCTATCGACCAACCGTTTTTAGGCGCTATTCGAGCCCGAAAGGTAAAATTTTTGGGCAAAATTTTCAAAAATGTTTTCACTTTAAATCGGTCGTTTTGCCGGCCAAAACCAAATGGAAGGGATAGAGCAAAAAAAGTCATTGGACACTTCTTTTGTTAGGAATCGCTTCACTCCACACTAGCGGTTTTTTTTCGTCTCAGATCCGAGCTACGACCTACGGTTTAGAACACTACAGCAGACCGTCTCAAACAAAAGTCTACACAGCGAAAATTGCCAAAAATTCGGCAAAATGTTCGAGTTTGGAAGCATTTTACGGGTTGATCGGTAGAGATGTGGGAAAATCTAATGTGCCTATTTTGTAGATCAGAAAATTCGCTAAATCCCCTCAAAAATTAGATTTGAGCTACGACCAACGGTTTATTCGCTAGACGGCTCTAAAGCAAAAAACTACACCAGTTTTTAACCAGTTTCAACCGGTTTTTAATTTTTTTGAAGGGTTAAAAAGTAAAAATATCCGGTTTTCAGACTTTTCCTGTGGGTATATTGCAAAAGGTACCTGCATGCCAAATTTCAAGTTTCCAGCACTTCTAGAAGTATGTTAGAATTTGTATATATATGTCAGTCAGTGAGTCAGTCAGTATCACATGCGGCTGTATATATATAGGATACGGTATCTGTTAAATTAAACCGGTGTTAAAAATTAAAGGTTTTAGTTTAAATTTACAAAATTACACGCCCAGGATAATATCTTCTAGACCTCCCTTATGTGACCAATGCTGAATGTTTTGAACCACCTGATCAGGAATAAAGATAACAGTTGTGTCTATGTTATATGACACTTTTGTGGTAACAACGGTCACACGTTTCCGGATTATACATTTTCTTAAACAGTTGCAGTTTGGTTGAAAATTGTCCAAGTCTGGTACCTTATTTCGTTCTTACCAGCATAAAAACTGAAGTTATTGTTTGTAAATAATTTTCTTTGTAGGTACGAAACGAAGAGACGAACAAGCTAAACTTTTAATGAAACTCCCTTAATTTTTAGCTGTACTATTTGGTTTGTGGTTAATGTTCTACCTACGGTATCCATACTTTTTGATCCGAGAGTAGAACACATCTTTACCTACAATCCTTTAACATCGCATTAATGTTTGTAAAAGTGTGAAGCACGAAAATTTAACATTACGAAACTAGAACATTTGAATTTTTACTGTAAACTGGAGTTGTGTTGGTAGATGTATTACTGTTGAATGAATAGTCATTTTTATAACATGAATTATGATGGCTAGCCTAGCAACACACTGAGTGAGGAAATCCAAAACTGATTTTATAGCTACTAAGTTAACTCAAGGTGAAGTTATAAAAATACTATTAGAATACCGTTAAACAACACTTTTTGATATTTTTCTTCAAATATTTGAATTATAGACTCAAAACTTATGCCTCTAGCCAGTTTTGATTCAATTGAGAAAAAATTGGTAAACCTTACATATGAAGGGTAGGCTGGATCGGGGCTGTGAGATGTCTCCAGGGCTTCCAATAACTTAGCCTTTACATTTGATTCACTCACTGGTCAAAATAACTCCTCTATTTCACAATATTATAATTTTTATGTCACCGTGGACTTTAATAATAAAATGGACGAATAACACTTAATATTAAAAATAACATATCTTCCCAAAACTCTTATCAAAATAATATTAACTGTTAATTCGAAATCTGAAATTTTAATTCTTCGTTTCCATATTGTATTATATTCGTCCTATATTGGAGGTGAGTACTCTCTAAGGCTGCCAGTCCCCATGGAGATTTCATGGAGATTTGGCTCCTTCCTCTTGCTGTCTTCGGCCCTGCATGTAAAACAACATTGGTTTAAATCCTGAGCCTTGTGGAACCACTTACCAAGACGTGATGTTATGGTTATTGGTACCTTTACGGATGATCAACCTATTAACCACAATACAGTTGCATTTAAAAAATCATTCTTTTAATTAAAAGCTTCCAAACACTTTGTAGAAAGATACTAAGATTTAAAATCGCATAAAGTTTTCATATTTAAAATGTATTTACAATCACTTTTAGTTGTTTAAAACGAACTTTTCTAAAATTAGCCTGCAGACTAATGATTATAACTGATCTCATTTTTCCTACTTAAGATGATAAGTCTTCCTTCCCTATTCTTAGATTAGTAGGTACTGAAGATCGACTGCTGTCTTTAGACAATAGATATACTGTTATAAGTCAAATATATAATAGCATTGTACAATGATAGGTATTAACAATCGCATGATAGTTTTAAGTGAATTATGACAAAACTTTATGACACCTATATAACAGAGTATAAGTTTGTAATCTTTAAAGGGTACTCAGCTAACAGAGCTTAAGTTTGAAGTAATTTTCAGATAAACTGAGCAATAGTAATAATACATTTCATCATTAATTGTATCAATTTTATCTCATGTAGGTACTTAATTTCCATTAACAATATCTTTTTAAATTTATTGCAGAAAAATACAAATTTTAAATCTTGAACCCTCAAGTACGCTCAAAAGAACGTGCTTGAATCCTTTTTTTAAATTTTGTATGTTGCATACATATCCTAAGAATGACACAAAAGCCTAATGTTTATGTTTGTTTTCATGGTAGGTGTTTTTATGAGACCAAGACTTGAATGTTATTGAAGTTATACTCATAAACACATTCTTGACGGGGAAGGAAATTATATATATATATCTAATTGAGGTTCTCAGCAAATAGCCAACAATACGTACTTAATTTTTTATAATTTTTTACATAGAGACAGACATATGGATTTTATGTATCTAAGACCCACGTTCATACAGTGAAACGTTTTTGTCTTGGCTGAGCAATAACATGGTATACCTTTGTCCAGAGAGTTATCGGACTCTCTCTCTCTCGCTCTCTCTCTCTATATATATTATATATATATATATATATATATATATATATGAAGTCGAAAGTATTTCTAAAAAATGTACATGTGAAAGATTAAGAAATTAATTCTTTCTCTATATAAAAACTTTATTTTACTTTTGTAAATACATAACAAAAATATAATTGTTTATTTGCATTCTTTCTATTAATATAACATAGATAAAAGAAGAATATGATTTTTTTTATGAATGGTGCTCAATGTACGAAAAGAATAAGAAAATTAAACAAATTTAATTTTAAAATCTTTTCTGAATAAATGGTAATGGCAGAAAATTACAGTGACTTAGATCATTTTGTTATGCGACATGAAATAGATGTGAAAAAGGAAGCTGGGATGATATTGATAATCATATTCGAATTATCTGAAGATACATTATGAGGTTGAATCGTAAAACATTAATTTAGTTAAATGGCAAAATTTGAGATTCATCATATGATTTTATCATATGAAATCCATATGATAAATTGAAGGATTATATCAATGTTATTTCTCTTCATCAATATTCGAGTCCAGAATTTAAGAAATATTTAATGTTCAGTTACTCGGAATTTATTAAGCTGAAAACCCTCATTTTTAAGATAGAAAACTGAATACGTTTTACTGATAATTAAAAAAAAACGCATAAATTCTTATAGATATGTGTAACAAATTTTCGTATCTTAAAAGTTTAAGTGAACATTTTGAAGTTTATATATGAATAATAATTTTCTTAGAAATTTATATTTTATATTTTCGGGAACTTCTGCTATTCAAATAATTATGGTCAAGCATATCTTGAAACAAATAATGCTTAATTAGATGAATATTTTTTGTTGTGTTTTTATTTCTTAAAACTAAAAACTGAAGTGAGGAAAAATAACATATTAATGCAAGAAATAGATAAGTGTGGTTAACTAAATAAAATAAAAGTAACTGTTTCTTACCTGTAAAATTGATGAATTCTCTAATGGATTTTATACAACTTTTAAATTTACTCTAGAAGAAAATTTTCTCATTTTATATAATGATTTAAAATATTATTAACTGCCCTATATACTAATTTGATTTTATATTAACTTTATAACAGCTGAAAAAATAATGGAGTATTGAAAACAAAAACTGGGAATGATATACTCTGTTGATGGAAAGATAAAAATTATGGAATATTTTAATAGAGTTGTAATGATACATTATGAAATCACAAGTAACATTTAACTAACTAATGAAATCACAAAATGTAGAATTATAACGTTTACATTTTTAAGTTGGAAATGTATTGAACAACTAATTTCTGGAACAACTTATTGATTCAATATTTACATGTATTTGTCGAAATGTACTTAATTCAAACTTAATTATTATTGTTTTTTCAAACAAAAAGAAAAATAATCAAATCATTAAGAAAAACCCTTCAAAACGAAATACTTTGCATGTATAAAAATATTATATTACATTTGAATGGTTCTTATTGTGTAGAATGAATTATAAAATTTAAATACAAGTATTTTTGCTGGACAATTTTAAAAGTATGTATCAGATGTATCAAGATTTTATGGTAGTTTTTGATCAATATATAAGTACATGTTTTTGATTAATACATGTAATCATAATACTAAAGAATTTATAAAAAAACAGACCAATTAATATGTTATAGATACAGCAAAGTCGTCAATTAAAATTAAAAAGAATATCAGTTTCGAATGTTCAAAATGCTGTAACACATTAATCTGTTTATGTTGTCATTGTTTCTGAGGAAACTTCAGCATATTATGTGATAAAAAGTGATATTAGAGAAATGCAAATAAAATAATACCGACTAAACATAGTTTCATCACTTACTTGGCTTAATAAAATATTCATATTATTTGTTTTATGATTTATTTTTTTTTACTTTTTAATTGATGTTTCATTGAAATTGCTTAAAAATATAGAAGCATATCATTGAACAATAAAATATTTTTATAAGAAAATAACAGTTTGATATTCACTGTTTATATTATAGGCGTGTTCTTTGTGATTAAACATTAACGTTGTGTTGATTTTGGAATGTCCCAAAATTTGTCTAGGAGTGAAAGTTTCGATACCTACTTATATAGCAATAAACAATTTATAGAGTGATTCTATAAACCATCTATAATAATGTATAAAATGATGCTTAATGACTTATTATTTGTAAATGAGGTTTTAAAGTTGTATTATGTAAAATTTAATGCACAGTTTACTATATAGCAATTATGTTCCAAATATTTAATGTTTAATCTTTTATTAACAGTTTTATGTCCAGTTTTCTGTGATATGGTTTATATTGAAGCTATGACGGGAAGGGGCCAATTTAATGCGAACGTTTTGTTTAGCTCCAGTTCACTTTCCTATTACGTGCCAGCATCTGAAATCTAATACTTTTGCGTAGTCTGGGAGTCCTCTGATGTCTAAACGATGCTGGGGTTTCGTTTTGAGCTTCTTCGTTTCTTCGTCGCCGACTGTCTTTCGACCCCTTCATACGAACATGACTTCAAATTTCAGGAATCAAGTCTGCAACGGCATCAGATTTCAGATGCTGCACGTAAGATGAATGTGAACTGGAGCTAAACTCAACATTCGTATGGTTTATATTTCGTACTCCCATACTAGACAAATAGTCCTGAATGCCTTATAGAGGCATTTTCTCTTATTATGAATTAATTTTAATAAATTAAAAGGCCACTTCCTTTAAATAGACATATCTTATCAATATTATTTTTATATGTTATATTGCTATATAGCCAAATGTAAATGTACGTATTACCATGTATGTTTTTTAAGCTTACATTAGCTTAATTGAGAATTTATTAACTAAAAATGTGTAAATATGATGTTATTTAAATAAATATACTGCGTTGAATCATATATGTGCTTATATTTACTACGACACTAATGATAAAAATAACCTACTTCTCAGTCTGAAGTTGGTAGGACTGTGGTCCTTCTTTGAATAACCCTTGTCCAATTCAGTAAAACTTATTTTTCACTTTTCCAGTAGATTCTAAATATTTATAGTACACTATAGTCTAGTACTCGGATATTTTTCACATTGGCGCCTCCACAAAATGACTGTGACTTTCTTTCATGATTTGTTTACTAACGAAAGCAATTTAAGATGAGATGGAATATTCAGTTCGTGTGTTGACTACGGAAAACCCCTCAAGAAAATGAAATAAAATTGTATGGATATTGTAAAAATATGGATCAAAAACTATGTTATCCATATTTTTGCAGGAATTTCGCAGATTAGATGATTGACCTATACGTACTTCTTAACCGACGTAATTCAACAACAAATTCCGGTTTCAAGGGTCACACTCCCTGATTTATTTGATAAAAAAAAAAAAAAACTATATTGTTGAAGATCTTATTCAGTGCAATGAATCTTCTGCCCATTTTAGAAATAACACCCACACCCATTCAAATAACCTGCTTAGACAGCATTGGATTGGACGAGAAGGAACAATTCTTTCGTTGATAAGGTTTGGATTGTTTCATTAATAGTCTACGTATTTATTTTTTCTGTTGTGCTTTCTTTCAAAAAACCATAAATCTTAAGATGCTTTTTTTTTTGCTATTAATTGCTTTCTTATTAAATGCTTAATACGCACACATCATAAAAAGGAAGCTTGTTTTGGACTTTTATTTCCATTGTGAGGTGAATAACAGGAGAAATGCTATTAATGTGATTTCAAAAAGATTATTGTCACTATGAGGAAAAACAACGAATGCATTAACCACACATATCCTTCAAATCTTTGGTTTGAACTGAGATAAATCCAAGACTTAAATACCTCCATAAAGATAGGAGACAGTGGAGAATCCATTTCCATTCCCTCATCTTGACAGTAAATCTTACCCTGTAATTCAAAATAATAACATTTAGTGCAAGGCCATCACAGGGTTGTGGTTACTATTGGTAAAAATAATGCAATAACAAGAAAATAAGTAAAATTATTAGAAATAAAAGAAAGAAATAACGCAAGATTTCTAACTTACAAAGTTCTGAGAAAACGTAAAATTTTGCACTCCACTCTGGTTTAAAATCCCAGATACCGATATTGTTTCAAATCTGTTGAAAAATTATCGGAGGACAACAGAAATTGTTGGACTGAAACCATATTTTTAATCCAATTCTTTTAAAACAAGGTGTTATTGAATTTGTAACGAAAATTTTTTTAAATCTGGGTTTTAATAAATTTTATATGTAGGTAGTTTTTGAGTTTCAGATTATTTCAATACACAATTTTTGAAAAATTATATAAATATAAATCCAGTCTTATTTTTAAACTATGAAATGAGGCTTTAAATTGTTTTATAGAACTATGACTACTAATTATATATATATATATATATATATATATATATATGTATGTATATATGTATGTATATATGTATATATGGTATGTATGTATATATGTATGTAATAAAACAGGCTATTTTTGAAATTATCAATGAAAAACTCAGAACGACGAAAATGGGCCGTTATATAACATGCAACCAAAACCTGGTATACTTTAAAACATATCTAGGTATGTAGAGGAGAGAAACGCCCACGTGTACTTTTTTTATATGTCCAAATAAATTTTAATTATTATTTTTTTTTTATTTAGTGGCCTATGTTTTTTTTTGTCTATAATAATAGTACACGATTAATTTGGCAAACCAAAAAATTAGCTGGAATGTAAAATTAATTATATTTATAACCAGAATATCATAAACTTTAACAATTTAACAAATTCTGAAAATGTAAATATTGCAGTTCCTAAAATGTCAACAATTGTGAGCTGTGAATTATGGGTTGATATTAGTATTTATTGTAAGTTTTGGGTTTATAGAAAGCCCAACCTCTTCACCACCATTTTCTAATTCTATCAAGTCATCACACGCACATTCACAGACCATCACACCAGCGGCACGCAGCGCAGCGGTCGGCGACCAGTTCTGTTACGTAAAGTGGCGTGTGCACGTTGTGGACGATGTAGGCCTGCATATAATTAACTCGCTTTCGCTCGCCGGGGGGCTCCGCCCCCCAGGCCCCCTTAGGGGTGTTACTTTAAGTTCGGGTTCGAGATCAATTTAGGTATTAGCTAATTTTCTATTAGTACAGTTTTGAAATCAGGCAATTTTTTGAGAGTGGGTAATTTTATCAGACTCAATTGTATTTGGGGTAGATAGTAGTTGTTCAATATTCAGGTAGGGAGAAAAAAGATAGGATTTCAGTGAAAAAAAGGTGAAGAGGCTGATTTATGAGCTTGATATCAAGGATATTATAAACTATTGCATTTGATCATTTGAAGGTAATAGAGATGGTGGTTTTAAATGAAGAAAATGCTTTTGATGGAATAAATGGGTGGTTGGAATTTCAGTACAAAAATATGTATGAATTTTGAAATGAGTAAAAGTAAGTTGGCTGTTTGTCGGTTAACCTACGCTCAGGCATTGAGGTTAGCGTATTCAGTCTCGCCACAGGGATGCACAAAACGCAGAGACCATGTATATGTACACATTTATAACAACAAGTAGCTTATTAAATCAGCTTTGGTTTTAAGTGCAATAGTTAGTTATGTTTATGGCATAACCTATGGTTGAATGCAATGGTAGAACAGGTTGTTAAATTGTTAAAGTATTGATTAAATATGTCAGATGGTTGATGGCATGAAAACACGATGACTTAGACAATGTTAATGAATGGTGAATTGACTTTGAGGTAAAAGAATTGGGTTTATTTTTTAGGATGAAAAAGAATATTGCTGTTTAATTAATTTGTCATTATTCGTTTTAAGCAAAAGAGATGGTTGATTTTGTGTGTGTTGAATATGAATAGTGGTTTAAAAATATAGAATAAAATGTGTTTGGAATTTGAAAAGAACAGAAAATCAGTTGTTTGCCCGTCGGTTTACCAACGCTCAGATATTGAGGTTGGCGTATCCAGTCTCGCCACGGGGAGGCCGGCCAAACTTAGAGACCATATCTATTTTACATATTTACACAAAGCGGGGAGTTTTATTCTGGCAGATCCCCTTGCCTACTGCTAATAAAGTCATCAGGGAGTTTTGGTAAAGCAGTTCCCTTTGCCTACTGCTAATGAAATCATCAGGGAGTTTTGGTAAAGCAGTTCCCTTTGCCTACTGCTAATGAAATCATCAGGGAGTTTTGGTAAAGCAGTTCCCTTTGCCTACTGCTAATGAAATCATCAGGGAGTTTTGGTGAAGCAGTCCCCTTTGCCTACTGCTAATGAAATCATCAGGGAGTTTTGGTAAAGCAGTTCCCTTTGCCTACTGCTAATGAAATCATCAGGGAGTTTTGGTGAAGCAGTCCCCTTTGCCTACTGCTAATGAAATCATCAGGGAGTTTTGGGAAAGCAGTTCCCTTTGCCTACTGCTAGGTCAAATCACGACGGGGAGTTTTTTTTAAGTGGCAGATCCCCTAGCCTACTGCCGAAGACTTAATCAGTGTTTAGAAGGAGCTCGTCATATACAATATTCTTTGCATAGGCGACTCCTTCTACTATTCTGTCGTCTGGTACAAGAACGACGATGTCGTCTGGACGTCTCACTCTGCTCAACAGGACGTAGAGCTGGCCATGAGTGAAGCAGTCCGTTCTCAGGTCGACTCCGACGTACTCAATTGTCTGGCCTTGGCTCTTGTGACCAGTCATGCAGTACGCCAACATGAGGGGGAACTGACGGCGACAAACCCGGAGCGGCGATCCTTCGGCAAACGCGAACCTGAACGTAATCCGGGGAATTCCGATAGGTTGCGTGTTTGCCGATAAGTCTGACGGTGATCAGTCGGCTGCTGATCGCCGTTCACAATGACTTTGGTGCCGTTCACGAGTCCATCACCGATATTTAAGTTTCTCATGATTAAGCATACGGAGCCGACCTTGAGACGCAGGACGTGATCTGGCACTCCTTTGCCAGTGGCCTGGTTGAGGAGATTTACGTCCACATCCAGCCCGTCGTCGTCTTCTCTGTCCACGGTGTCCGCGCTTCTCAACTCATGAATGCGCCCGTCCATGAGGTCTAGGATGCGACCGTTGATCTCCTTGACGTTCACATTCAGAGTATGAGAGTATTGCCCGTCTCGCACAAAGATCAGGATCTCGCAGAACACCAGGAGGAAACACATCCGTTATTAAGTCCGCGAGAGAAGTGAGGCATCTCACCCCAGTGAGGGGAATGAGAGACTCTCTCTCGCGGCCTTCTCCAAAAAGTAAAGGATTTATTGTTCCATTGCCTACTCCAAGGAGGAAGTTGGAGTAGTCAATGGAACCACTAGTTCTCTGTGGTGTCGTCAGGGAAAATAGTGTGAAACAGTCGCCACAGATGTGACGCCCGAAGTGACACGCACGCGACATCAGCTGGTGTGCGAGCCTTCTCAACGACGGGCGCAATCTGACGGAAGTCCCCGGAGCAGATGAAGATCTTATTCCCGAATGGCACACTACTATTCAATGAGATCCCGGAGGGATCTGTCGATCATCTCGAAGATGTAGCGGTGTGCCATCGGGGGCCTCATCAAACACAATGAGCTGTGCTGCTCTGATGAGTTCTGCTCGCTGGGACCCGTTGGTGATGTTCCACACACCTGTGCCGTGACCTAGGTCTAGAGGGAGTCGGAACATTGCTATGTGCTGTTGTTCCTCCAGCCATGTTCCTTGCAGCAATCCCTGAGCTAGCCACGGCGAGGTGCAACCTGTCGACAACCACGGACATACGCAAGGATGACACGAATCAGAGAGGTCTTCCCATAACCCCCGGGACCGTCCAGAAATATGATTCTAGAAGTGCGTCGGTCACGGGGGTTGAGAAGCAGAGAGCGAACGTACTCAAACACACGGCGCTGGTCTGGGGAGAGTTTGGGCACCCAGTCCTCAACGATGGTTCACTGGAGGTTCTCGCCGTAGTTGAGTAGCTCTCTACCTAACTCAGTCGTGTCATCCTCGACGTAGGGGAGTCCATGATCTTTTCAAGCACGATCCCTGCTGGCGGAGGCTCCGATCGATGTCTATCAAGGTAAGTTTCACCGCCAGTTCAGGGTCGAGAGGGTTCCTTTCTAAGTGATCCCTCGCCTAAGGTGGTTCTTGAAAGACTCCCACAGAAGAGCAGCGGGAGCTCCCATGTTGCAGAGGATCACGAAGAAGGAACGGAGCCTAGGTCCAGTCATAAACGTAGATGCCTCGCGCAGCGCGTGATTGTATTCTTCTTCGTCTTCCACCAGGCCGAGATTGCGGGCTACGTCCTGAAACGTCCGGCAACCAGGACCGCCACGGAGCCAGAAGATCAACGTAACCACGGCAAGGTGTAGACATAAGTAGAATACGAAGGTAGTATTGTTCTCCTCGGTTGGGAGAGACCCACATCAACATACATACCTTCTCACCACGCTGGCGGAGTCGTTACAAAGTGATGGCCATCGGGGTGTTCGTACAATTCCGCAGTACGTGGGCGCTTAGTGTGCACCATGAAACTTCTCGTAAAATGTCTGGTACGTGACATTGTCAAAAAGTTTCATGGTGCGGGCGATTGAAGTAGACCATAAGCTTGGAGCTTGCTTGAGTGACTGCATCAGAGAGCTGTCTCGGCCGAAAGACAACACTTTGTTTGCCCTCTAAATGCACGGGAAGACACTCAACGGTGGGCTCGAGCTTTGACACAGGAAAGTCGAGAAGACGCCAGCATGCGTCGCTGGCACCCACCATTCTCTTCGTCACGTAATGCTCGACCTCATCCTCTTGTTTCCCCAGGGGAGTGACGGTTACGTTCTGGAAGAGAACCGCCTTTCATGAGGTACTTAAAGAGGTACTTGATTTCGCGACGAGTAGAAGCAAGCTCCAAGTTTATGTGCGCCTCGTATTTGAGCAGTAATGTGGAATTGTACGGAACGACCCAGCCATCATGCACTTTGATCTGTCTCCTCCGTGATGTGATAAAGCCTTCGTTTGTGTAGTCTCGTTTGTATTGGACGAACCCCCTCTCGTCCACGTGGGTGGTTTGGCAGGCAGGCTTGGGGTAGAACTTGTTGCAGTGCCCCTTTGCAGAGTCCCAGCACAGGAAGTCGGTGCGGTGGGTCAGTACCACATGGACCATGAATCATGTGTTTCAGCACCAACTTCCTGAGTCTTCCAGCGGCTTCCTCCTCCGAAGGGATGTCTGCGCGTATTACGGAGTCAATGTCACGTGGCCTGTACCGGTCCATCGCCGTCAAATTTTTTTAAACACACAATGTGGGCATGAGGAAGGCCCCTCATTTGCATTTTCAATGACATAGACGATGTAAACCGGACGGCTAAACATTGCTCCGCTGCGCAGATCTCGGAGGAGTTCGCCAAGTTTAATCTGGAAGATTCTGCAGGCTGTTGAGGGGTCACTGCGCCCGCTGTTGTGAGGGCAGGCCTTCTTGTTTTCCTCCCAAGTAGCACTGAAGGTGAACGTCAGGAAAAACGTTAGGTGAACCCAGACGAGACACAAGGCCCATTGCGTTCTCGTAATGTACCTTCATGTATCTGGGTCCACCGGTAAACGAACTTGGGAGGTAAACTTTTCCAGCCTGCACCCCACCCTCACCCAAGACTTGTTTCATCGCGGGTGATGTCGCCTAAAACCTGCCCACCAGCTTGCCTACCCGTTGAGCTTCAAGGAGCTCGTCCAGTGGTCCTATCCTCAAGGAATTTTGAGCAGCAGAACGCGTTTGGGAGAAACGAATAAATCTTAGACGCTCCTCCTCGTACCTCGCGAACATCTCGACCTGCCATGCTTGAGACAGCCTGCCGAAATGCGAGAAACGGGGATCGGAGAGGAGGAGACATCTAGAGTAATTGTATTGTGAAAGTTTCCCCCCGTGGTTGTCTAAGCGCCCAATATGCCACCCTAAATTACCTTGAGGATAGAGCAACGGATATTGGAAAGGCTCCATTAAGGGGCTAAAGAGGTCAACGGAAGACGGACGCCTATCACTCTTCTTTCCAGATGGTCAATTTTCTTGGATCAGTTATGGTGTCTTCATTGCTCAATACAGCGTGCACTTCAATGCCTGTTTGCCTATCTCCAAGAAACAGGGCCATGGGTAGATCTGCTGGTCACTTCAAATTCCAAATGAGCGTTGACTGAAGGCTCATCACTCAATCTACGGAAATCATTGATGAAAGGATTACAGGAAAGAAGATATGTATTAATTTCATCAATGACTTCTGAGTTCAATGATCTACCCATGGCAATGTTTTTGCGCTCCTCGCCATCATCTATGTACAGGCGGGGCACCGGTTCACAAACTGGACATCACCTCCCTTGGTCCTAAACTTTTGACCTGGAGCGTCCAGACTGTGAACCTGGTGGTACATCTTACCTTCGAACTTAAAGAAGGCGAGGCCTGAAGGATGACGGTACCCCCCAGTCACCTCGAGAGCGCAGAAGGCAAACAAGTCATTGTAGGCACGGGCTCGTTCGATGAACAGACGGTTTAGAATAGAAACTGGCGTTCCAGAGGAGGTAAATTATGGGACTTTATAAGATCCCTCACCGCAACACCATTTCTTCCTATCCTTCTCTTCATCGAACAGCCTTGCATGACAATGAGGACACTTTGAAATGTTTTCGTCCCATAAACTTATTTTTTTTAGTTTGTAAGAATTAATATAGACTAAATTATCTATTTTCCAATACGCCATTGGGCCATGTTCAACTACACGTCGTGCTAGTATGTTGGAAATGTGCCTTAATTCTGTCAATTTAGGATTTTTTATTCGAAATATTTGTACTTTTTGTAAATTTGTGTCAGGATGTTTTTCTGTATAACGCTGAACAGCACCCCTGTGAACTTCAGGGATGCTGCTCAGTGTAGCGCTGAACAGCATCTCGATGGACCTGAGGATGTTGCTCAGTGTGTAACGCTGAAACAGCATCTCGGTGGACCTGAGGGTGCTGGCTCAGTGTAAACGCTGGACAGCAATCTCGGTGGACCTTGAGGGTGCTGCTCAGTGTAACGTTGAACAGCATCTCGGTTGACTTGAGGGTGCTGCTCAGTGTAACGATGAACAGCATCCCTGTTGACTTGAGGATGCTGTTCAGTATATCTTTTCACTGCGTCCCTGTTGACTTGAGGATTGTTTGAGGAGTACTTTTTCTTTGAATTTTTTATCTGCTCCTCCTTAGTGGTTGAAAGAGTTTTAGGGCGGCCACGTTTCACTTTTTTAGGTCTACCCGGCCCCTTTTTAACTGGAGCACAGACGGAACATGGTACTTATTTCTAATGGCGATAAAGATTCGACAATGCTTAAACAAGTAGAATTAGGATCTTTGATTATTGGCTCAGGAGGAGAGGACACTGATAGCGTAGGGAACATATCCAGTCTACCCGTGCGCAGCATTTCAGCCAAATGGGGGGCGCATTGATGGTATATCATAGCGCAGTTTGGCTGGGTCCCGGCCAAGGGCAAGTGATGAAGTAGCATTAGCAATGGCGAATACGCCGCAGTCAAAACCGTTTTCTTGCCTTTGGAACGGGAATAAATGCTGGAACGATGGATAGGTCCGGGAACAGAAGGGAGAGCAGCTTAGTTTGGTCTGCAGTGAGGTGGGCACTGTTCAGGACTGTCGTACACATACAAATTACTGCCATCGTGGAAGACCACAATCCAATGACCGATAGAACTGGCGTCGATCTTCCCCGAGAACAGAATTTGTATGTGAGGTGTAGCGACAGCCGAAACACCTTCCATTGCATCAATGGCCAAACAGCTTACAGGATGATACTCAGTGTTTTCATCCAGTATGCTTCCGAACCTATCCATATGGTCAGTACTAAGATAGTCCCCACTCTCAACCTCTCTTACCATTCCCTCGAGGAATGCATTCATTTTAAACGTCAAATAAAAAGGAATAAAAAAATTAAACAATAATTAAAAAGGAATATAAGCTTCAATTAAGAACACAAAAAAACACAACGAGAACACAAGGAACAGTCAGAAAAAAGGGCAAAATGTTGCCTAATAGTACAGCGAAGAAGCAGAAAATAGTCCACTTGGGACGTCAACAAACAGTGCCCGCCTCTATCTACAATTTAGCTGATTTTCAATAAATATTAAAAAGTTAAAAAAGGAAGTTATAAGCTTTAACTAAGTAAAAAAATAATAAAAAGATATAAGATAAAAAACAACGAGAACACAAAAGAAAAGTAAGAAAATTGGTCACAATATGGCGTAATAAGAAAGAAAAGAAAGCAAAGAAGTAGAATAGAAGTAGTCACTTGGATGTTAAGAACGATGAACGTGAACTTTTTATTTAAACGTAAAATACATATATTTTTTACTGAAACAGTCAATCCATTAAGGAAACAACAAAAAAATAAAGCCTAGTATTAAAACCGAAATATATTCAGCCAAGTTAAGAGTACGGCTATTCAAGTAGTCAATGTAGACTGAGTAGGAACGTAAAGTTAAGTTTGGATTTCATAGACATCTAGGGATATCAACTCCTACGTACCGTACAGAAGTCGCTAAGGCCATCAATTCTCTTCACTAGGATCCCTAATGTTGTCCCGACACCAAAACTATCAACTTCGGAAAGTTAGCAACTGAATTTTGCTGTTGACTTTTGGAAACGCGAATGAAGATGGGTGGAAAAATAGCAAAAAATGACAGTTTTTTGCAAATATCTCGTAAACGGTAAGAGATATCGAAAAAATGGACGAAATTTTTTCCACCCCTGGACCGTTCCCCACCCTTTCTGAATTATTTTTCCCTATCTATCGACACCAAAAAAAGTTAACCTAGGACTATCTTTACGTTAACCCCCCCCTCCACCACCCATCCTCGCAATGTCCCTATCTACTATATCACAAAATTATTTATTTCTCGGGATTGGGTAAACATATTGAGACACTTCAAACTGTTTATTGGTGTAGAATTTCACGATGCATCTTATGGTGTTATTATTTATTTTCTAAAAATTTGTTTTTTTTTATTAGGAAATTTTTTGAAAATTTTCAAAAAATACGTTTTTTCAACTTCTCGCGCCTCCTGTATATACACTTTAAGAGATAGAGCAAAAGTTTAAATGGCAAACTTGTAGAGAGTTTCAAGGAGAATACTGTAAGTGGGCTCCGTTTTTCGATAGGATGCTTCGTTAAGTCACAATCGAGCGCCTACGAAAAGGTCTACACGGGGAGAAAATGCGTCCGCCATTTTGATTTTTTTAAGGGGTTGAAAATGAAAAAATTCTCACTTTTCGGGATTTTTCCTGGTGGTTACACGTGGAAAGCTATCTGTGTACCAAATTTCAAGTCCTCTAACTCATCTGGAAGTAGGTTAGAATTAGTATACGTGAGTGAGTGAGTGAGTCAGTCAGTCAGTTACACATGCGGTTGTATATATATTAGATAAAGTGCTTTTCGTTTTAAAACGTAAAATATTCCTGGCGATAAACACCTTTTCCTTGTTCTCTTAGGAAAGAAACTGAATTGCACTTAGTCCAAAAAGGACCTTTGCACTGCTTCCAGAGTGACAGGATATTCAGGATGGGTAAGATTGGGAGTAGCGGTCGTGTCCTACCAAGATCCGTGAGGAAGGATTTTGGGTATAAAATCTCAGTCATGTCTACTTGAAAGAGGGTAAGCCAGCCTCTGCAGTTAAAAAAGGCAAGGGGTGGTACGCCCCTAATGTTATGGTGGCAACAGCCCTTAACACTTAGTGAGTCCATCAACTCCAACAGTCATCTCCCGCAGTAGGCTACTCCTATCGATCTACTCTTGCATCCCAATATCTCGCTCGACATTTGGGGTTGGTGATGTGCTCCTTTTGAACATCCATAACATTACCCAGATTTAAGTGACTCATTGGTTTTTCCTATACTCGGTGTTGGGTCAACTCGAAGGTATAAATCAGACAAAAGTTTGAAGTAGGGCTGAAATTGGATGATGATGCATGTCACTCCAAGGGATTTGGATGAGCGTTAACGAATATAAAACATTGGTCTTATGGATGTCTATACTGTACTTTTAAAATATTGCAGAATAAATAAATTTGTAAACAAACAGAGATTTAACAACTGATATATTAACACATATAGCCCAACACCTTTTGGACTTTTATTCTTAGGGTAAAAAAGTAATAGAGTGAAAAGTAAAATGTTATAAATGTCGTAACAAGATTTCATTTCAGCCCATCTTCTTGCCCTTGTTGTGTCCTCCCCCAGCTCAAGGGGACTTTTCTTAATTTTATATACAATTCTCTAAAAAATAACAAACTTATTATGAAACAAAACATGTGAATGCATCATGTGACATAATTATATATCAGAGGAAGAATAATCTTTAAATGTTTCACTGGAACGATGGCAAATGTCAGGAAAACCTCATGTTTCCTTTCATTTCTATTTAGACAAGAATGATGAACCTCTATGATGGTGAATATTCAATCAAAGTGATATTTGGTTTGAGTGTTAATATCCAGTATCCTGGCCAAAAACTTATCTTCTGTCTGTCTACAGGGGGGATGTAAAACTTTTATGGGGGATAGTTCTGTCTATATCTGTCACGCGGTTCATTATCCGACCACAACGAAATGAGCTCTTCCTTAAACATTCTCATGGCAATCTGAGTGAAAACGTTTATGCCACCACGTGGTGCACAGCTTCATTCCTGCATATTGGTCTACTGTGAAAATATATTTTTATTGTATATTATTAAAAACAATTTAGTTGTTACATTGGAGTGTGGGAACAACCTCAAAACCTTATCGTTTTTACACACAAAAATTCAACAATATTTCAGATGCGAGGTGGATCCTCATCTTCTTGGGAAGCCATTCCATGCCACCATAACACCATTCTACAGCTCTGCTTTAAACAATTAATCATCTTCTAGATAAATTTTCTGATAGAGCTTGAATTGTGTTGGAGACAGGGAGGAGTATCCAATTGGGACTACCCTGCCAGTGTTAATTTTGTTACGTTTTATTTCCCCCCCCCAAAACCGTTTTGTCTTTTAAAAAAATTGTCTTTATTTAAGGGCACGAGACGAATTGAAGGTTATATGTTAAAACAACAGGACTACATACTACTCTTGTGAATACAACAAAGTTAACGCTTGTATGGACAAAACCAGTCTCAATGGCGATTTGTAATAAACTGGTTTTAAAACAAATGTAAATAAACCCTATAACTAATTTTACCCAAAAAATTTCGAAAAGTTCAATCCTAGGAAGTCATTTGATTCCACTTAAGTTTATATGACGATTAATATTACATATATACTTAATAGGGAAAAATTTGGTGAATCGTTTAGATTTATTTACATTGTAATAACTGTAGCAGATTAAGCGGGTTAATGATCAAATTATCATAGAGAAACATCAGTCGGTTATGTAAAGTTTTGGTGAAAGTTTATTGTTGAATGGAAATGGACGAATTTTTTTTTTTCGTTTTCCCTAGTTTTACACACCACCAGCGGAATTTATACGGAATCTTCTGCTCCCTCATACAAATAGTTAATGCTTGTCACACTCACTGACTTCTCTCTCTATAAACGTCTACGCATTTCAGACGGGCGGCGTACGTAATTCTAGAAAGAGCTCCAGGATTTCGGAAATAATGTTGATCTATTCGGTTTGAATAATTTAAGTGTTTGCTGCAAGTAAGGTGAATGACATCTTTTCTGAAAATTACTTTTATAACAGTTTTCCTCTGACCGGATGAATCAATCGGCTTCAAAAACTACTCCGCAATAGCAAACCAATAACAAGGATGAGCTGGAGAAGAAAGGGCACGTGTGTTCTAGCTGATGTAGACAGTATCGGTACTATTACATTATCGAATGTAGAACCTAACAAAACAATCGATTGTCTGCATATTACACGTCGTCCCTGTCCAAATACGCAAGGCAGAGTCTCGTGCGTCAACATGTTGGGGGGTCTGCACCGCCATCCACAGTGGTTAACGAGACCAGATGTTTAATAGTAATATAACTATCCTTAATCCAAGTTGTTTGTTTATAGCGATTGGGATATTAAATTAGTTTTAAAATCTAATGTTGATTTAATGAGAAATTCCTTAGTTTTTAAATGGGAAATCGGGACTCAACATAAGAAATTATATTTTAATGAAGTAAGTGGTACTTAAACCAATTAAAAAATACTACTACCCACAAATTTTTCATG
>NW_025785571.1:0-21001 GCF_021130785.1 Homalodisca vitripennis
AATTTATATTATCCAACAACAATAATGCTACAATTTTGTTAACTCACAACTAAGTCCCATGAATGGCACGATTATTATCGATAAAATCTGACGGCAGGACCCCAATGGAAATTATAATTCCTACAAATGATGTTACTTTTTTAACGCATAATCATATCTCCAACGTTTAAGCGACAAAATCCCCTCAAAGTAAAAAAAGTAAATAAATCAGCGAGGTCTGTACGTACGTAATAAGGTACCTTAGGCTCTGAAAAAAACACAGCTTTTCGGCTTTTCAATAATTCAATGTAGTATTGAAATTCTTTAATTGGATTTTTGTTTTAATTCTGTTTTACAAGCCAGCAAGGGTAAAACGGATTGATGGATTTAGTGGGCATAAATATTTGCTAAACGCATCTCACAGAAGAATTAAATGTGATTTACAAAGTTCTCAGTAGTAGATAGGGACAGGAGCTAGACTGATATTACTGTTGTAGCCAAAATTATATCATTTCCTGAATATTTTAAAACTCTTGGAATTAAGTTCCTAACCTATCTCTGACAGATCTTATCTATCTCAATACCTCCAGTAAAGGCTCCAGTAGGAGGGCCCTCTATCACTATGGGAACAGTTGGAACCTCACCTCTCGGAAATAAAAATGGAGGAATTTACCACCCTGTTGAGGTAAATATCTAGCAAAGTACTTTCAGCTCTATCTGAGTACTTCAGTGACTATTTAAAAGTAATTCACACTCGTAGGCGAGAAAATATATTTGCCTTGTAAAAACAAAAACATTTATACAGTCCTAGATTACAAAAGTATCTAACAATCTAGTATTTTTGGTTATACAGTAGCCGTTACAAAAGTTGTAGAACATGTTAACTTACACTACTGTCTCACCTCTACTTTGAACACTAATTAAAGGGTTTTTCTTTTAAACATGTTAATATTTTAATGTAAAATAAAATTGACCCTGGACTGCTGGCTCGGGTAACTTGACAAATACCTGTTCCCACTGTACGTCGGGCGAGTATCCCTTCAGCTACCCCCCTCGTTATACCATGGCGGCACCAGTGTGGCTGTCCAACAGACCTAGTTCGTCGGCAAAAATCATACATTCCCCACATTCTGATATTTTAATGCCATTAATTTAAAAAATATCATGATCACTTAGGACAAGCAATGTAACATGTGCATGAATATGATACCTCCTTTATCCACCATGGGGAGGTTCCATTTAATTCCATTTAACCCCCTAATTATTCAAGTTAATATATCTAACGATTTATTGACCCTTCTCTGTTCTTGAATGAGAAAACTCAATCTGAATAATAATATAAATTAAGTTGGAATATACCTCTATTTTACTGCTATTAAAAAATAAAATAAACACAAAAAGAATGAATAAATAAAAAAATTTACACTAATAATATTTTATGCTTTACATCATATTCTCATCACAAATCATAACCTCAAAAACAATTCAGTTTATTTTAACGGTATCTTTATCTAGATCAGTTTTAAATATTTGTTTTGTTGAACGTAAACGTCGAAAATTTCATAAGGGACCTCATTCTTCGTTGTCATCATACAAACCATGGCACTAGCTACTCGTTGTTTGTACTAAAAAAAAAAATAAATCTTTAATGTTACAAATTGTGCTTAGACCCTGGCTTGAGACCTACAAATGTTTTGCCATTGGAGACAGCTTAGGTAAGTCGGCAAAAAGTATACAGAAGTTGCTTATTTGATTCATGGAGCATCAGGAAATCGGTGAAAGGAAATCTTCTTTGTTCATCTCAAAAGGAATTTTTCCATTCTATTCCTATTAGCAGATGAATACCCAACAGTTATAGGCACATCCTAACCTTTAGTGACAGAAGCACGAATAAATTAAAAATGCATAACATGCTCTTCATCTTTTGAATATTTATATAAATGAGCAATTTCTATATTTTTGAACTTCAATCATTTGATATACGTATATTAAACAAAATACTGCAGTTTATTGTATTTATGATCAGTTTAAAATTTATTTATTGCACGCATTTTAAATATTTGCGTAATATTTTCTGTATTGACGTCTTCTTCGCTGTCGGCAACAACCTCACAAAAAAACAAATATTTTTTTATTTAATCATTGATATTAAAGATTATACATTGAGACTGGCTCTGCACTGAAAAATGCCGTTTTCACTTTACCGGGTGATCTTCTCTATTCCTTCCACAAGCCAGTCGTCTGTACAACTCCATTCTAGATAACGGCATTGCAGGAAATCAGATTCAGGTCAGTGTGGACTTGGGAGATGTCCTTCACCAACTCAGGTGGCTATTTCTCCATTTTATCCGTACTATCAGATAAATAGTCGAAAGTACAGGCTAATCCTGTTCATTTATGAGTGATATACTAAAATTTACGAATACTATATTTTATAGTATATACAAAATTGTTTAAACATTAAATACAATCCATTGAACATAGTAAATTAATGCTTAACATAAATAATTTATTTTCAACCATGCTTTACATGAATTAAACAAAATACTCCGGTTTTGTATTCGTAATATCTCAGTCAGTTCAATTTTTTTATTATTATATGCTTTTTACATTTCTGTGCGAACAATTTCTGTAATGACATCAGTGAAATTCAAAGATCTCTTCGTTGTTGTCAGCAAATCCTCGCATACAATAACGCTTCTCTTTTTTTAAATTAATCTTTAATGTTAAGATTACTGAACTCTGTCTCAGGACTGACAAAACGTCTTTCCCACATGTAACCGGGGGATCCTAAGGAACTCTTCTATGCTATGACGGCAGTGTGCCTTCCTAAACCAATCATCAAAGATACTCTATTCTAGATTTACGACACTGAGTGTTCAGCTAATGTCAGATCTCCTTCACCACCTCGTGAGGTATTCTATCGCTACTGTAAAGTGAATAGCTAACCGTCCTATCTTCCTGTCTATTTTATCATTGACGTACGTACTAAAATAATGACATAAATGCATAAACTTCCTTCTTAATCCATTAAAAATAGAATATAAAATGAGCGACCTAAACATTTTATTTTCACACATTCTTTACACCCTTAAAAATATGGTAGAAATAATAATCATAAACATATTTATTTTGTCTTTGCAGGCAATCACTGATATTTAAGTTATTGTGTAGTGTTATTAATATTGTAAAGGCAAAAAACTGACTATATTTGGAAATGAAATTTCAATCTTTTATACCTCATATTAGTATGCGATCCACAATAAAACGCCTTCTTTCAGGGTTATTGAGTCTTTAGTAAGTTTAAGAATAGTCGCCGTTATTAGTTCTACGGTTCATCACAGGATGTACGCCTGTGTTTCTTGTTATATAACAGAGGACCAGATACAACGACTAGCCGTTATACTAGAATTATGAGCTTATTTGTTTGAAATACCGGTTTATAGCGGACGGGCAGTTTTAAAAACAATGTAAACGAGTCCATTTCAACACATTTAATATTTACCACTCTCACGCGAGGATGTAAATGGATAGAATTAAAGTTGCATTTACCTTTAAATTTTAACATTTGGATAGCTTCAATGTTACATTTCAATTAAACTATCGGTTCTCCAGTGGGTTTTTGCTATGTATATTAAGCTCAAAAAAAACAAGTTTCATTTACAAGCATGTTTCACTATTTTCAAATAACCTTTATTGACGTAGTCGAATCGCCAATCTATCTTAACCTGTGGGTATTAAATTATATGTGAGTAATATATATCGCATGTGAAATGCACTCTCTTGGAAACTTACGTTGTAAATTCAGTATAAACGTGGATGCACTCGATTGCAAGATGAATGTTTAGAAGTATTGCTCTCTTTGTACATAGACATTATCGTTGACAATAATATATTGTATGGAACTTGTAAGAAATAAATTAAATTTATATTAAACTAGTTTCGTATTAAATAATATGTATATTCCTAATATATTCTAATACCCTATTCTTCAAATGTATATAATAATAATAATACAGTATCTAAGGATTGATTGTTCAAAGAGAGACATTTCTCTGTTTTAAAATTGTACAAAGGAAAATTGTATCCTATATGAAAAAAACTGAACAAATTGTGCATATTAAGTTTTAAAGTATTTAACATATTTTATACACGTTTTAAAACCTATATTTACCTATTGTGTTGGTTTTGTAATAATATATAAGAATGAAACTATGTTTACTAGTGAGATTGAGGATTATTATATTTTAAATGTTATATTACATTTGCGTTTTACA
Source organism: Homalodisca vitripennis (assembly GCF_021130785.1). Classification (NCBI taxonomy): domain Eukaryota; kingdom Metazoa; phylum Arthropoda; class Insecta; order Hemiptera; family Cicadellidae; genus Homalodisca; species Homalodisca vitripennis. The sequence goes on from NW_025785571.1 coordinate 4,257, forward strand.
AAGTCTTAATATTGCTAACAGAATTTAAGGTAAATTCGCAGAATTACTTGCAATAATCCTTGTGTGATGACAAGCGTCACATAGAAGTTAGTTCTTGCACCATGTGACACAGTTTGCAGAGCTCTCAGTGTCGGGCTCTATTGCTCGAGTAACCACAAATGGCAAAACTTTGGTCGATAAGGTCTTGACATGCTGCTTCGGAAGTCATTAAGGCTGGAAGTATCTATAAAATGATGTCGTATTAAACAAACTTCTTTACAGTCTTACTTTACTGCTGAATGTTGTTGTAACTCAAATGTTATGTGTGTTCTGCATGCTGGGAATTCATAATCGTATAAGTTTCTACAAATATTCAATGCAGTTATCCTTTTGTAATTATTGGGAATTAAGAGATATTGCATTTACAACGCAATATTTTTTTTTCTTTTTATTGTATACTTTTGAAGTACAAATCTATACATTATTGCTATCTAAATATTAAATGTTAAATAAAAATATCAACCAAAGTCGTAAAAAAACAAATCTCTCTACTACAAAAGAAATGTTTTATTTAAATATCTACCACTGGGTATAGTTAAAAGAAATAAAATAGAATATATTAGCCCTAGAAAAGTAGGAAAACTAATTTAAATAATAATGTTAAATGATTTTATTATTCACGACATTAGTGTGATGCTAACTTTCAATAACGCTATAACTATGTTAATGATACATTTACGCTAATAAACTGTAGTCAGATGAAATATTCTAAGTACCAATTTTACAAAATTTTTATTACTTTAATTACAAAGTGATTTTAAATCCCCAATCAGTTGTTTACGTCAAAGTCTCGTGATAGAAAATTATGGAATGAAAAGCCACGATAAAACTCGATTTTACTGATAAAACGTTGTTTATGGTTCTACTGGAAATAACAACAACAATAATTGCAATACATTTCTGTAAAAATAATTATACAAAAATTGCACAAAAAAACGAGAGTTGAGAGTCAAAGGAAATGTTGGTGATTACTCCGGGATGAAAAACCATGTAATTTAGGTTATTTTGTCTTTTCTGTAAAATCCACAATGAATGGGTGTTTGTGTGAGGTCGTGTAACTGTAGTTAAAGTCACTGCTCACATGTTATTGGGCGAGTGAGAATTAATTTGTATTATTAGACAATTTATTCCTTATAACTGTTAAGTAGTAAGTCTATAATCATTTCATATCTACATCATGTAAACATCAACTTACATTAGCATACAATATTTAAAATGTCTTTACTATATCCTTTTATTACTATTTCATTATCTTCTTTTATTATATATTTTTATCGGAAAGTTCACGTATCTCATTCATCTTTCCAACTCTAAAATATTACGTTTGTCTTCACCAAACTGTATTGTCTTCTTCGTGTAGATTCACATCTTTTATTTTTGAAATTATACAATTAGACAGGCTAATAGAAATGATTTTCATAGAATAAAATGGGTTACGAGTATCACAGCAATAGTTATACAATGAATTTAATAACGTTATTTAATTTAATAATTTTATTGATTAAACATTATATATACATTCTACTGGAAGTATAATATAATGATTTAAATACACTCCTTTAAGTTAAGAGAATATACTTCAATATCATTAATTAAACATTAAAATAGTTATTAAATAAACCTCTTCCAAAAAAACGATAGATGAGAGCCAAAGGCAATGTATGCGATTCTGGAATGAAAACCTTGTAATTACGTTGCTTTTTTCTTTTTTTGCCTGTTATGTCTTGTGACTTTGTTAGAGTCACTTCTCACATACATTAGCGATTGAGTGTTCGTTTTATTATTAAGACAATTTGTTCCGTAACCAAAACTGAAAACGGTCTTATTTATTGTTCAGTAGTAACTCTATGATAATTTCATACCTATATTATAAAGTTTAAACTTACTAAAATAAATGTAAAAATGTCATTACTTTATCCATTAGTGTTATTAAATTATCTTCTTTATTATGTATCTTTATCAGGAAGTTCACCTTATCTCATTCACCTTTCCATCTCACAACAAATTTGTCTTTACCAAACTGTGTATAGTCTTATTTGTGTAGATTGATATCTTTTATTTTTGCAAATTATACAAAGTAGAAGTACCTCATTAAGTCTATTTCTAATTTTATTAGAATACTTATGTTACTATTTCACTTGTTAAAATTACATGATTTCTCTTAGTTTGTTTACAAATTTATTGTTCGTTTTTTCGTTGCCTTCATGATATCCCTAAGAAACAATGAACAAATATTCCTTAGCGCCTATCCAATCTCACGGATGGACATGCAGCATCACCGAACTCTATGTTGCCCTTCATATAAATGAAGCGTTATACCAAATTTCAAGACTATACGTTATTTCTTTAATGTAGTGACAAACAGACTAATAGATATATTTTTTAGGCTCATAAATGATTTGCTTCACTAACGCTAAGCTAATTAATACTACTCTTAAGAATGTCGATTTGCTGCGCTATATTTTTATTATTTTAGTCCAACGGTCATTTCAACATATATTACATAAATCTTCTATGAAATTATAAGAGAAAAAAGTAGCAACCAGCTATAACAAAAAACTGTGCTATAACATTAACAAATGCAATGAAAAGATTAATGAATTATTGATAGCATACAATGGGTTATGAGTATCGCAATAATGGTTATACAATGAATTTAATAACGTTATGCAAAGCAGCAAAACTTCGAACGCTATACTAAAATAAGATAAATGGCAGAAAAAGTAACTGTGATAAATTTTATAGATAATATAGCAATTACATGTTTTCAAAAATGCATCTACCAAACAATAAATAAATATACAAGTAAAAACGAAATAAACAGGCATTGGTAACAATAAAATAAATAAGTATAAACAGTCACACAAGTATTACAGCTAAGGAAACTTAAGCAAAATATCTAGTAAAACACTATGTGAAAAAACAAAATAGTTAAACTTGGAGAACGTATAAATAGTCTCCTAAACGTATGTTTTAAAGCTGGCGATGGAACACGAGAAAAAGTTTAGGTCCGGATTATTGGATATAGCATTACCCAGCCTCTGCACACGTACACTGGCACTATTTGTTCGTAATTGGTTGCATGATGTCTTCGTTCGAAAACACACGGGATCTGGTATCGGTAGAATATCTGAAGTTTGCATAAAAGAAAGTTAGGAGTTCGAGTTAAACAATTTATAAAGTTGCAACAGAAATAAAGCATCCTACACATTTTCTTTTCATCTCATGGGAGTCCAAGTTACAAGGCTAAAGCCAGAATACCCAAAGGTATACCACGTCTAAAAGCCTTAGGAGAGACTGCCCGTATATATTACTCAAGATTAAAATCATCACTAAGGGTAAGGGGTATCTGTAATTACAAAAATGAGGACATTTTATTCTATGAAATGAGAATATGAAGTATTTACCGATGTTTTAATACAGTTGGGTAAACGGACACCAGACCTCGACCCTTTTCTAGGTCATTTTGCAACAAAGAATTGTTATTTGAGTTGGTTTTTGGCAGAAATTTTCTACGTCATTCCTCAAAAATAATAGTATTAAAAATCAATTCTAGAAGCAATGTCGTTAACAAACAGTTTGAAGAATATAGGTCCAAGGTTTGGCTCAGCCATAAAATTGGACTACGAATCTTCTGTCAATAAGATAACTTCACGCCCATGCCAGAAGTGGCTCTCCGAATTCACAGGCTTCTAATTTTCAAATAAACGGTCCTAAGGTTGATTAGAGTCAAACGCTTTACTAAAATCCAAGTATATAACCATCCTCTTACGCTTAGTAAAGTCTTTGTGTATATGATGCTGAAAGATAACTAGAGTTGTGTCGTGGATCCACACAGTAAAAAAACCGTGCTGCTTTGTAGAAATTAGGGTTGGAGAAAAAGGGTATTGGGAATAACACTGTGTAGTTATGTTTTAATTTTTTTCTGACCAGAGAGAACCTTAAGTAGATGTCACGAATCAGACTCTTTTTGTACGCTTTTATAGGGGCATTTCTTCCATATGTTCAGGTTCTTTTGAATATTTGAAAACCAAAGAGAAAATCTCTTAGATCCACGTTCTTAGAATTTGCGTAAGTGAAACAGGAAAGATAATCTAATCTGTTCACAGAATTCCTCAAATTATCTCATCGGACATCACTAGTCGATCCATCCTAGGATGATCCAAACGGTCCACCTCGCTCAACGTACTTCCAGTTTAGTTATTGAAGTAGCAGCTAGTGTATGGCAAGGTTTGCGTACTTCAAATCTCCAATCAATGTCAGGAGCAGTAAAACCACCTATTAAGTTTACAGAAGTATCTGCAGGCTGAGAAGCTGCCTAAATTCGTTTGATTTGAAAACAAGCTTGATTGGAGGTATTTCTTGACCTTTTCGCGCAATGCGGAATAATGTCAAACAGTCTTCCAGCGCAAGATTGGCTGAGACCTATAAATAAATAACTATTAATTTTATATCAAAAGGTTTCATCGCATCCTTCCTAAACATATTCAATCAGTGTTTTTGAAAATTTATTCAGCGAACGTTACTGGCAGTGTTTTTGCCATTTGATTTTATTTATATTTTAACAGCTCTCATAAGTTCTATTGCTGCATTTAACTAACAGGAAGGTCCATATTATTAATTTTCTTGGCGTTTCACTATATGACAAGAGAGAGTTTCTTTACTTTGGAATATATGCAGGAGAAAATGAGTGCAAATCAGGAATGTGTAATGTGAGTTCGTATTTTCATTCTATTAAGTAATAATAATTATACTGTTTTTAAAAGAAGTGTACTTTATTTCTTAATGAACGAGTTATAAAAGTTTGAGTTTCACATGAATAAAAAATTTTTAATATTTATTATAACGTAGAAATACCGATTTTAAGAAGATTTAGGAATCAAAACTTCTAATTTTAAATACGTGTTATGTTTTCTTTACAATTTATTTACAGCTATTCATTGTAAATAAAACTAAATGACGCATTGTTAGAAATGAAATAAGACATTTACTATAAAAAAGTGTGATTCTTTTAATGTACAGCAATTAGTAAAAGTTTACTATAAAATGTTTAGGAAATACAAAGGAAAAGTAAAAAAGTATAGAACAAAATTATGCACTATGAAAAATAAATTCTATCTCCTCAATAATGATTGAGATACAATAAAAAAGTAAAACTTATTACCAAAATTAATTCTTTTACAGTTTGATATAACGCAACTTCTTTGGCCATCTTGACAATGCATTTCCCGTATTACTTGGATTTAGTAGAATATTCATTTACATAAAATAGTAATTGTTTCCTTTGTGGTACCAGTTTGTGACTTTATCTGTATATTCAGTGTAAAAGTCGTGAGGGCACTTTAAAAGTGCACTTACTTATTCTTGTTTCAGAATGGACAGAAATTACGTTGTTTTGGTTTTATCGTTTTCGTAATGTGATGTAGTTTTCGTAATTTTTTTGTGTACCTCTACGATAGAGGCGGATAGCAGGTCGTTGCCTTACTACGTAGATATGAAATGCTCATGAGGAGTTTGCTTATATTTTTGGTGCTCAAGCATTAGTGATCAGGCTTTTTGGAATGTTATTTTTTTGTGATATGACTATGTCGAATTCTTTCCTCGCTATCAGCGCAAGGGCAGCACCGAAAGTCCAGAGGATTACTGTCACCTCGTTCAACTAGATCTTATTAAGAGATTATATATATATATAATACTAAATATATATATATATATATAATATATATTACATCGTTGTAAAGTGTACATTCTGTATCATAATTTTAAAAACAAACTTTTGCTGTTTACATTATTTTACCCAAAGTTCCCCTTTAATCAACCAACCGTCTGCACATTTACATTTAAACCAAAGTGTGTTCACGTAGACTTAAATAAGTGGCGTAGAAATTAGTTATTTATCAAAACTGATATTGCATAGTAAGTTATTATTTTGTGATGAAATAATAACCGTTCATTAGAGCGAGTAAACTGCTGACATGTTACCGGACACAGTGAAAATCAGTTGTCTGTTTCACGAGTGATATACTAACCATGATGATAATGTACAACTAAAGCTTACATCAGCTTATTGTGACAAATCTAAGTTAATTAACAACAGTCGGGTAGCCCTAATTTTTCAGGCTTGTTAACTTTTCCATGTTTGGGAACATTTAATATAGATGTTCATTTTGTAGTCGGCCGAATAAACCAGCTTTCTCTTGTTATATTACTCAATTAAAAGTATCAGTTGTGATGACAGTGTTGTATTATATCTATCATTGGACATCGTTATTTTAAAAACAGCGTTACATTAATATGAGTGATTGTTGTTTTATCGTACTGAGTCTAAGACTATTTTAGGAATAAAAACAGAACATGAAAGCGATTTGGGGACTTGCTAGATCTGGTTGTTATATCCGTAGAGCCTAATAGCATATCTCACGCCTTTGGCGGAGCAATTTCCGAAATAGGGGGTTCTGTGGCAAAAAAAAACAGTGATTTTGTGTTATAGTGTAAGTAATACCAGAAACTGTGCTACACATTTTGTCACAATTCAGTCACTGTGTTCTGTAAAACGGTCGAGGGAGGAAAATTATTTAAAAGTTACATTTTCTCTTATCAAATACTAATGTATAAACAAGCATCTAACCCTCCTTTTATCGTTAAATTCGCGTTTTGCGCCTTTGCATTTACATTCAATATCGCAGCAAATACTCATTGTGGAAGTACATATCTTTGGAGATTTATTTTCCTCTTTAAAGTCTGTATATATAAGGTGGTGCCACTCAATTTTCCGGACCCTGATAGTTAAACAGATAATTAGTAAAATGTTTAAACTTTTGCGTTGTTTAGTTTATTTTCTCATTTGTATACGCATTATACCTTTGTACTATCTACAATTTCATAAGCCTTTTTAGATAGTAATTCCAGTAAATATTATAAGATTTTCGCGTAAATACAAACACCTCTATAGTTTGGCATATTGTCGAGGTTAAAGAGTGTCTAGAGAGTACATGATACACGCTCCACACCCTCATAGGAACACCCCATAGTCTGACCTACTGTGGCCCTCACGTATCTATGATGACGCAAACCTTTTATATCCTAATGTATGAATTAATTATGGAGAAATCGCTTCAAACACCAACGCTAATATTTTAACCATTCATTTGTTAGCCAGGCAGTGGAAATAGATATATATCTGATGTAAATTTCATTTTTATATACACAGTGGTTTTCTATATACTTAAAGCATGAAATAATTGATTTAATTATGAATCGCTTTAACCCCCAACGCTAATATTTCACCAATTCACCTGTTATGCCGGATAGCGAAAATGATATATTTGTGATATAAATTTATATTTTTATATACACAGAGGTTTTCTTATATACTCAAAGCATGAATTAATTTATGGATGAATCGCTTCAACACCCAAAACTACTATTATACTTATTGAATGTTGAACATATTTACAAAAACAATTTATTTATAAAATAAAATAAAATAAATTATAGAAAACCAACTTTATATATAAAAATGAAATTTATATCAGAATTATATCTTTTTCACTATTATGGTAACAGATGACCGGATAAAAATATTAGCGTTGGGGGTTGAAGCGGTTCAGAATTAATCATTATTCATGCTTTAAGTATATAGAAAACCACTGTGTATATAAAAATGAAATTTACATCAGATTATATATTCTATTTCACTGCCTGGCTAACAAATGAATGGTTTAAATATTAGCCGTTGGGGGTTGAAGCGACTTCTCAATAATTAATTCATAACATTAGGTTACTAACGGTTTTCGTCATCATTGATACGTGAGGGCCCACAGTAGGTCAGGACTATGGAGTGTTCCTATGAGGGTGTGGAGGGTGTATCACGTACTCTCTATACACTCTTTAACCTCGACAATATGCCAAACTATAGAGGTGTTTGTATTTATGGAAATCTTATAATAATGAACTGGCTGGAATTACTATCTAAAAAAGGTTTGTGAAATTGTAAATAGTACAAAGGTATAATGCGTAAACGAATGGAAAATGAACTAAACATCGCAGAAGTTTTAACATTTTGGTAATTATGTGTTTAACTATCAGGGTCGGAATAACGAGTGACACCACCTTATATAAACAGAGTTCAAACGAGGAAAATAAATTTCTAAAGATTGTAGTTACACAACGAGTATTTGCTGCGATATTTACTCTAAATAAAAAGACGCAAAAACGCGAATTTAACGATAAACTTGAAGAGTTGGATACTTGTTTATACTTTAGTATTTGATAAGAGAAAATGTACTTTTAAATAATTTTTCCTCCCTCGACCGTGTTACAGAACACATTGACTGAACTATGACAAAAATGTATTGCACAGTTTCTGGTATTATTTTACACTACAACACTCGAAATCATTGTTTTCGGTCGGAGAACTCCCTATTTCGGAAATTGCTCCGCCAAAGACATGCTTTAGGCTCTCTGGATACAACAAATAGATCTATCAAGTCCCCCAAATCGCTTTCATTTTCTGCTTTTTCTTCCTAAAAATAGTCTTAGACTCAGTACGATAAAACAACAACATTCCTATTATGTAACGCCGTTTTAAAAATATCGATTATCCAATGATAGATTATAATACAACACTGTTAGCAAAACTGTTAGTTTTAACGGATATAACAGTCAGAATCTGCCAAGTCTTTAAATTGCTCTTTTGTTCTATTTTTCCTTCTGAAATAGTCCTAGATTCAGTAGGATAAAACCACAATTATTTATATAATATATACCGCAGTTTTAAAAAATAAGGGGCTCAATACTAATACTAATGCATATGGTAAAGACATTTTTTAATATTTCATTTAATATAAGTTAATATTTTATATGATTTATATATGAAATGATCAGTCGAGTTACTACTAAAACAATAGAAGAAGAAAAAGTGCTTTATTTGTACAATTAAAAAAAACGAAATATTACCCTCACTAATCCTTAATTGGAAACTAGCTTTAGCTCACTAAAAAATAAGTATTTATTTTTCCTAAGTAAGGAACAACAATTTGCACTAAATACAATGGTCATTTCGACCGTCTGTCTGGTTGGCACTTCTGTACACTATTATTATAACTAAAAATTAATAAAAAAATTTAATTAACAAAACTATAGACATTTTAAGTTTGGCGATTCAAATAAGGTACAAAAAATCGGAAAAAAGAAAAAGGAAAATGTAATATTTCACGCGCGCGCGCGCGCCACACAACACACACATAAATATAATATTTTGTTTTTATTTTATTTTGGGATCCTTACAACTTTGTACCGTTGGACGATAATACATGAGGGTGGTGACTTCTGAGGTCGTAGTAATAAATACTAGAAATGCAAAGTTTACTTATAAGTTCAGTTTAATTACGAAAACTTACAAGCATCACTTTTAGATAGTAAAGGAAAAGTATGTAATGCCACGTTGCTGCCAATTAGAACATAAGAACTAAAAATGTATATCTTCTAGACGGGCCTAAAATATCCAATGTTCTCTGAAATTATGCCTACGATGTTTTACTTTATAAGACGTTAAGATTTTACTTCCCTTCGCAATGTGTAGACTCACAACACCGGGTGTCGGCGTCTTGGCACGAGACAATGGCGCCTGTAGTCTAAGAAGGGTTATTTCTAGTCGGTGGTTAATAGAGGATGAGTAGAAGTTATGAAATAAACTGGTAGCCATCTACTCAAATAATATGTGCCCTGTGAGCCGTGAGGACATGTGGGACACGTAAACTCGCCTAAAAAACAAATTTCGCGACGGTATTAGCCATTTAATGATACAAAAAACCCGTTACAAAACAGTGTTCGTCAGAAGGACGACGCCACAACTTTTATCTGTCTTAATCAAGAAAATAAAAGATCTTCAAGGGTACGTTACTTTACTATTTACAACTTTACGTTACATTCATTTTTTACATGTTTTGGGCATCAAAGGGCTGATTTAATAATACGAAAACATAAATTTTACTTACGGACAAAGCGCGCGAGGTCTGCTCGGTCACATAGTTGGGCTGCAACAAAAGGTTAAAAGAAAAATATTCATACGCGTGCCAATTAGGTAGTTACTCCGCCCAATAGTTTAGTTCCGGAATATTGGATAAAAATAATATTAAATTATAATGGCTGACTAAGTTGTGAATTTTACATTATATGAAATTTAATTAACCAATTAACGGTACAACTGTCATATAAAAGTATTTTATTTATATTTTAATATTTAAAAATTAAATTCATAGACTAAATCCCCACCGCATTTTCCACGCATCTCTCATATATTTTCCAAATTGAAGCCAATCCTTTCCATCAATGGTGGTAAAAAATTCGTTTTCGCTTAGCACGTTACTCCCAAACCATTTTCTCCGAATCGTTGCCCGAATAGGACAAATTACTCACAAGTGAAAGACCGTCTCATACTCATTCCGGTTACACAAACGAACATAACGTGATTTTTATCAGGAATCCAAGGTTTGTAATTTAAATCAACCAGGCCTGCCCGCGCCTTAATTGCCCAAGACATAATATTCACATCATAACAATCTTTCAGGAATGTCTTATCTGCAAGGTCAAGTTTTATTGTTAAAAATGTGGATAATAGACGGACGTACAAGCACGGCCTGTACGTTCCACTCGCCAGTCTGTTCTCATCACCTCAACCACTCTAGACAATTGGCCCACCAACTCAACGCTGTTATCAACATTAAAATTTACCTCAATTCCACACTTACTTCCTAAGCTCTTCCACTCCCTGAACCAAAATATTTTTTTTAATACAATCGCCTTTGCTAACATATAAGGTAAACGATTTGGCGTCATACTCCAGATTCTTCCGAAATAATTTAGATTTAATTGAAAGGTAAAGTAGTATAATTTTTCCGAGCCAGTTTCGACGAAAAGTGTGTAATTTTGGTTTGTTAAAGGGGAGTCTAAAAAGTTTTTTCAAAAACATTCTTTTGAACTCCCTGAATTGATTCAAATTCTCTGTATCCCTATACTTGGGCTCCGTAGCACAAAACTGACCTGACAACAACATTAAAAAGTGTGAATTTTGCTTAACAGAGACACCTTCTTATCTTTTAAAAGAAATTCTCAAACTAAATTTATAATTAATTTTTAAACTCTTGATTTTTCTTTAAAATGTTGTTGCCACGATAACTGTGATGTAAAATATGACCCCCAAGTATTTGTATTAATTTACAACCTCGATCTCTGTCCTTTGGTACCGCCACATCTCAATTTTACTCCGTTTCCCCCCTTTTCTGAACACCATTTATTTTTTATTTATTCAAATTTACATTTAGAATTCCAATTTTTACAGTAATTTTCTAAATTATTAATCATACATTGCATGCTTGTTGCTGTAGGTGCGAGTGGAATTATATCATCCGCGTAAAGCAACAATATTCACCCTGGTTTTCCCGAAAATAAATCCTCCACTCAGCAAATCCGGTAAATCGTTAATAAATAAAGAAAATAATAAGAGACTCATTACACAGCCTGCCTTAAACACCATTTTAGTTTTATAAGCAGGCGTCACCCCCTCTTTACACCAGACACCAGCCGAAGTTCCGTTCTACATTTCTCTGAGTGTTTTTAGCATGTGAGTCGACAACCCAAGACACGACAGCTTATACAATAGAGAATCAATAAGAAATTTTGTAGAATGCAGAGGAAAAATCTACATAAAACCAGTATAATTTGCAATTTTCTTTTGCCAATTGTAAGTTTACCATACAAGTTAAATTAAAAATGTTATCTATAGTAGAATAGCCTTTCCTAAAGCCTGCTTAGAATTCCGTCAAGATATTTCTCCTATTTACCCATTTTTTTAACCTGTTTAAAATTATGCTGCAAAATATTTTACATACACTATCTATAAATGATAATCCCCTGTAGTTCTCTACTACATTGATTTCGCCCTTTTTGTAAATTGGAAAAATAACAGATTTTTTAAAGCTGTCCGGTATTTGACCGTTTAAATATATTTTACTGTAAACAGTAAGTAATTTTTCAAGTAGTGAATGTGGAGCGTATGGTGAAAAAAACTCGTAGGGGACTCTGTCGTAACCGGGAGTCTTATCGTCCCACAGCTTACGCAGGTACTTCCCTGACTTCAACTATATCAAGTTCCTTATCTAGGTTTCATTCATAATTAGAGGCTCTGCGTAGCAGATATAATTTGATAATAAAGGAGGATTTCGCAGTCTCTTAAAATGTGCAACCCACTGGCGCACTGAAATATATACTACTAAACAATAATTAAGCCCGTTTTCAGTTTTTATTTAAAGTAAGTAATGAACTGTTTGGTAATAGAAACGAAATCTCACTCGCTAATAACATGTGAGCAGTGACTCTTAACAAAGTCAATCACAAATATTTCCTTTAGCTTTCATCTCTCGTTTTTGTGATTCTTATATAATTATTTTAATTTTAAATTAATGGTACTGATGTATAGGGGAGACCGGGGCAGGTTTTCGCACGGGGCACGTTTTCGAATGGGCTTTAATTCCTTAACCAGCCGCTAGAGCGCAACAACAATCAGCGTCGTATGATGGCCACGCCCCCTAGTGGCAGTTCTGTTAGTTTCACGTTGATGGACGCACCGCACTGTTGAGCAAAGCCAACTTTGTTGTTCTTCGAACAGGTGAGTAAGTTTTTATGTTATGTTTAAAAGTTAAAAAATCACACGTTTTCTTTAATTTGAAACAATGTGAATGATATATATTTCGATAAAGCGCTTTCTTCTGTGTCTTATGATATAGATTATTGGATAAAGAAACACTTGTTTTAACAAAATTAGGTTAGTTTAAATCTAAAATATGGCGACGGGGCAAGTTTTCGAATACTAGCCGGGGCAAGTTTTCGCTATCGAAAAACCTGCCCCGTCTTTTCCAGATATAATTCATGCTAAAATTTACTCATTTGATTTTCACAAAGTCAATAAATATGTATTGAAAGAAGATTTAAAACAGTGAAAATGCATTGTATATTAACAATTTGGCAGTAAATGGGTTATAAATAGTAATTTAAAATTCTCTCTTCATAATTTAATCAAATTTCCTCAGTTTTTTTTAGGGTAGGCCTAAATTATAATTAATTTAACGATTTCCATTCTTCATTTCAGTTTCATCATGGTTCGCAATTACGTGAGAAAGACAGGAAGAGGGAAGTATGAAATTGAGACAATGGAGAGAGCGGTAAAAGAAGTGAGGGGAGGGAGAAGTATGAGAAGCGTAGCTGCAGAATTTTGGATTGTGTGATAGAACACTAGCAAACTATTGCAAGAAATTGTCCGCTGCACCAGGTTCTTACTGATCCCTCAAAATGAAGCGGTGATTATTCAACCAAATCCTATTATATCTACTACAGTAAACAATGATCTGGTGATTCCTGACACATCTACTCGTGATCCGGCGATTCCTGGCACTTCTACCCATGATTTGGCAATTCCTGGCCCATCTACTCGTGATCCACTGATTCCTGGCACTTCTACCCATGATTTGGCAATTCCTGGCCCATCTACTCGTGATCCAGTGATTCCTGGCACTTCTTACCCATGATTTGGCAATTCCTGGCCCATCTACTCGTGATCCAGTGATTCCTGGCACTTCTACCCATGATTTGGCCAATTCCTGGCCCATCTGTTCGTGATCCGGCGATTCCTGGTGCTTCTACTGAAGGTACTGCTGCAACAAGCCAGTCAGCTCAACCATGGTCGCAGTTTGGCTACGCACGGAACTGGAAGGTAAGATTCCTTATGCAGTAGCCTATATTTAAACACGCTATATCTTTATCATAGAGCCTATTAAATTTTTTTACTAGGTTAAGAACTTAGGGATTTCACTGGGGCAAGTTTATTTCTCGCATTATAGAAGAGAAATAAACTAATTGTTGCGTTGGTTTTTGTCTGTCCAGGTGTTTGAGCCATTCCAAGAACAAATGCTGGCTGAGTATTTGCTCAAGGCATCTGATATATACTTTGGATTAACGCCTAAGGAAGTTAGACGATTTGCGTACACTTACGCTGTAGCATGTAATTGCAAAATACCCCCCAAGCTGGTCAGAAAATGAAATGGCCGGCCCTGACTGGTTCACCTCATTCCTGAAGAGAAATAAAACACTTTCCATCAGAACTCCTCAAGCAACTAGTATGTCCCGGGCAACAAGTTTTCAACCGGACGAACGTTGACCTGTTTTTTCAGGAACCTAACCACTGTCCTCCAACGATTTCAGTATGGGCCTAATGATATATGGAACGTTGACGAGACTGGCGTCACAACCGTTCAACGACCAGATAGAATTGTAGCGCGGCGTTGGATTTAGGCAAATAGGGAAACTATACTGTATCCGCTGAACGAGGAAAATCTCGTCACAATTGCGTTTGCAGTGAATGCAGCAGGCAATAGTATTCCCCCGTTCTTCGTATTTCCTAGAGTAAGATACCATGATCACTTCATCCGTGACGGGCCTCCTGGTTGCGAAGGCGATTCAAATCCTTCTGGATGGATGAAGGAAGCCAATTTCCTGAAATTTGCCAAACATTTTGTCTCTCAGGCCAGATGCTCCAAGGAAAAACCTTGCATTCTATTGCTAGACAATCATGAATCGCACTTATCAGCCGACGTCTTAGATTTATTTAAAGACAACGGTGTGACCTTACTCTCATTCCCCCCTCACTGCAGCCACAAGCTTCAACCTTTGGACCGTTCTGTGTAATGGACCTCTTAAAAAAATACATCAACACTGCGTGTGGTTATGCTTGGATTTGTACAAACAAAAGACCTAATGGGGATAATATGATATACCATCCATTTTGAAATCGGCAGCACCTCTGGCGTTTAACACCAACTAACATTATGGCTGGATTCAGAGTGTCAGGTATTTTTCCTTTGAATCCATTGATCTTCACGGATTCTGATTTCATGCCGAGCTACTTTACTGACAGGCCTGCTCCCAGCTGGAAAACAATCCCTCCTCAGAACCAAAATTTGGACCAATCGTCTGAGAATCCTCCAGCACCAAGCTGTCTATCACAAGTAGCTTCTTGCCCTTACACCAGAGGATGTGAGGCCCCTCGAAAAAGCAGGGCCACGAAAAGAAACCACAAAAGGGACGGAAGAAAAGGAAGTCGAGTATTTTAACCGACACCCCAGTTAAAGAACAGCTGCGACTTGAACAAGAAATGGCCAAGCAAAAACGTATCAAAACTAGAAAAAACACACAACAAAGCAAAGGAACTACAAATTTAAAGTCTGTCAAAGAAGGGCCTTTTCAAAAATAAATCACGCTAATGCTGAAAAAGCAAGTAGACCTTCCACCAAGAAGAAATCAACCTCACGTCAGAATTTGTCAGATGATGAAGAAGAGACTGACTCCGTCTGCATCTATTGTTTGGAAAAATACAGCAATTCGAAATCAAGTGAGAAGTGGATACAGTGCAGCCCGCTGCAAACGGATGGGCGCCACCACGAAGATTATGCTATCCCATTTAAAGGCGCATTCTGCGTAATTTTGTTTGCCTCAACTGCGACCAGATGACGATGATGCCGAATTTTTGCTAAGATTAGTTTGTTATGATAAACAAAACAATGTCATTTTCATTAATTATACGAGTGTGTTAAAAAAATGTGTGTTATTTTCCTTACAGATGTATTTTAAATGCATGCGAATAACTTGCCCCAGGGTTAAATAAAAATGCCTGTGCGAAAACACATTGCACCGGAGTATACGTGGGCACGATTTTCCGTGCACCATGGACTTAACTTTTGCTTTTTGGTGATTTTATTAAAAATAGTTCATCATTTCATACAAAGAAAATATCTTCTCTCTAATTGTAGCTGAGAAAATACCACTGAGTGTAATGGTATGTCTTGGTTTGTTGTAGGTTTTAATAGGAAGAAAAATACAACCAAAAATTAAGACATATTTCAGTAAAATGCAGAAAACGTACCTGCTCTCCGGTCTCCCCTACTCTCCTTTACTTTAAGGGGGAAGTGTATTTAAATTTTGTATTATATTTTTAATAGAACCATAAACAATGTTTAATCAGTAAAAATCGTAGTTTTTCTCTTGGCTTTATCATTACATCATCTTCTTTCACGGGAGAGTTTGAACGTTTATTTACTGATTGAGGATGTCTGAAATCTCTTGGTATATAAAATAATTTAAAAAATTTTTGTAAAATGATTATAGATTTCTATTCCGACATTTTTTTATCTGGCTAACAGTTTACATGTTTAAAAATGAAAAACGGTTTTTACACTTTTGTCATAAAGCAAATAAAATCATTTAACATAAATTAGTTTTAATTACTTTTTCTGTTGCTAGCTTAATTTCGTATTAACATTCTTTTAAATTAGGTTCGTCCCAATTTTACCCAGTGGACTCTAATGATATTTAATTCAAGTATTTTATTTCGTAACGGAAAAAATTTTCTTATTTTTACGACGTTTCATTCATAGTTTTATTTAACATTTAAATTATTGCGTTGTTGCAATGCAATCTCTCTTCCATTCCCTATAGAATTAAAGACAGGATAATTAAAATAATTTTGGCACGTTTTATTTCAATACTTGTAGAACTTCCTGGCATGCACTAACACACCAGAACATTGGTAGAGTACTTGCAACATTCAGTAGTAGAAATGTAAGACTGTAAAATAAGTATATCATGTATTTCGACAT
>NW_025785572.1:0-18422 GCF_021130785.1 Homalodisca vitripennis
GCATGATTGTACTGGTACAATTAGAGTTGACAGAATTAAGAAGGCTCCGTTATTTGACCACAGATTATTTAAAAAACTAAAGAGAGGAAGCTTTGAGCAATTAAGTGACAGAAAGTCAGGAACTAACTCTTGTCAGATTCAATGATAATAGTGTTGTCACACTTGCATCAAATCGTGCTGGAGTATCCTCCCATGGGTTCATGCAACCACTGGTCACAGCAGGAGAAAAAAAGAATTAGTTGTCAAGCAACCACTGTGTGTTGAAATTGTACAATTTATACATGGGGGGAGTTGATAGGCTTGATCAAAATGTCTTAGCCTACAAACCAACCATAAGGATGAAGAAGTGGTATTGGCAACTTATCTTATTCCCACTTAGTTGCAGCATGAAAAACGCCAAAGTTGTATAAGCTAAGCCCAGTCGGCAAAAGTAAAGATGCTTTCGACTTTCTTGGGTTTATCAGAGAAGTAGTTCAAGTGTACCTGAGAAGAAATGTAGACCGTCCCATCAGTTGGAAGACCATCTAAGAAATCGAGGACCCGTGTTCCAGATGGCTTACGCTTGGATGGCATCGGCCATTTGATTGTCTCAAATACCACTCAAATACGCTGCGCTGAATGCCACAAGAATACCACCAAGAAATGTTCAGTAGGATGCCACGCCAATTGTTTTGTTAAGTTTCATTCCCAGTAGAAAAGAAATCCTTCTGAAAAATCTAAGTCATAATTATGTATTTTCAAAAATATATGTTAGTTTTAAAAACAAGATTTATTTCAATTATTATTTTTTAATTCATGTAATATTTTAATAAAACAATATATTTAGGTATTACATCTTTGTTTTCTATGTATGCTTTTCCAAAAATACAAAAATAATTTAGTACTAGGCTTACGATAGGATATGACCCCTTACATGCCCAACGCCCCATTTTTGGGGCGGTCAATTACGGAAAATCCACGAATATAAGAATTTTTTAATTATGTTTCTGGTTCATTTTTAAGATATACTAATACAAATAAATGGGTAAAATTTAATTTTGAAAACTAAAAATAACTTGGGTATATATGGGTTAAAAAGAAAAATTTCAAACGTCCTACGAACGTCGCAAGAAAAAAAAACAACTTGAGTTTACATGCTCTGTGATAAAATAATTTAAAATACACGATTCGTTTCAAAATATAGATGTTTTGAATAAAAAAGAGACGTCCAAACGTGGCGCACGTTATAACCGTTCATAGACTGTGATGTTAAACAGGAACCTAAAACATAATTAAATATTTTTCTTTTGCAAGGCTAATCTCAGTTATGGCTTAGTTCTGCCGACTGTTTAATGGATGTGTGAGATTCTTATCAAAAAGAACAAGAGGACAGTTGTACAGTACAAGGTTAAGTCCTATGAACACACACACATGATTTGAACCTGCGTTGTATCTATTGACACTGAAAATCCGATGCATTGTAGACGCATCAGTTATCAACAATATACCTATATTGAGATAATCATCTTTGCTTTTGATTATTCCAAAATAATCACTTTTGGACGGCAAGAAGAAAATATTTAATCCCATTAAATTATAAAAAAAACATGCTTAGTTAAGTACATAAAGAAGCACCACTATTGACTTGGTGTTGTTCGGAGCTTTGATACGTTGTAGTAAAAAAAGACTTGTTGTGTGATCAACAGCTACACAAGTTAAACGGTAAACTGAAAGCTATTTGTTTTTTCAACGTAAACACTTCAAAAACGTTAGAGTGTCAAAGTTTCCTAATCCAAGCAGAATTATCGCACGTGAAGATTGAAAGAAGACAACATCGTCACCTCGCGCAGTAAAAACAAATCCCTACTTCCGCCAAAGTTCTTCAGTAACCCTGGTTTCCCGAAGGTATGGATTAGGAATATATAGTTCGTAATTTTTTATAGTTGATAAGGCGAGATAGTTTTTAATGTTCGGTTTCATAATTAACGATCATTGCAATTTAATGAACAAAAAACATTTTAATAATGTAGTTAAGTTAAATTTAATTTATACCAGAATTATAAAATGATTCGATAAGACTAAGATGGTCACAGACAGAAGCTCTCATGGTCCAGAATATAAAAAAATTAGAGTTTCCAGAAGGCCGAATTCCTCTACGAGACCGTAGCTACCACAGATGTGAATCTAAGAATGTATCACCGTTAATTAATTTTTCAATTTCAGGAGCTTTCGAAATCAGACAGTTTAAGGTTTTGTACCTTTATTTAGGGTATGTAACTTAGTAATTAACTAGAAGTTAAGAGATTGTATGTTTAAAAAGATTTGCCTTCATAGTCTGTTTTTATTTTCAAAAGATAAAAAAAGGAATTCACATTTATGTGCCCAAGGAAAGTATGCAAACAATGCTTTCTTCAAAATAAATGTTACACATCCAGTAATCTATAAAATCCTATTACAATGAGATTATTTATTCTTAAGACGGAGAAGTTCCTGTAGTCTACTCAATCCTATTGATGCATGATGTAAACTTAAGACGAGATACGAGTGCCTAGACTCCGGGCAGCCAGCTCTAGATTATATTCAATTTTTCATAGTGATGGGGACGAACAGAGCTCTGGTGTGTGTAAAATACCCAAGCTGAACGGAATTTATCTTATAACGTTAGGCAAATTGGTCCGTGCTTTATTTTTAGACTGAGTACGTGACACACCGCTTCAAGTCCAGAGTCTATGTAACTTACGTTAATTAGACCTGCTCTAGGTTACATAAATTTACCCTCTCACATTAGAAAAATTCCAACTCTACATTGTTGCTGGTCTGAGTACGTTAAAAACTGCTTCAACTTCAGTGGCTGTATAACTTACATTAACTAGACATTTCAAGGATTCCAAATTCACTAAATCTCACTAACGTGAGACACAAATGATTCTCCATAACGTCTCACAACAAGGTAGAGAGGGATCTGTTACTTCGCCTCGCTTATTACAAAGTGAGCAGATTTGTTTACGAAATAATGCTGTATGTTTGTCTTTACAAATGGGAGCAATAAATTTCAGCTTTCACATTGCTATAAGCTATTGTCACTTAAAGGCGTTTAAGCCTTTACTGTAGTATATTGTATTTTAAAAGTTTAATTAATATATATGTCGGACTTATTTGTATTTAATATATTTGATAGCGTTGTAAAAAAAATCTAATTGAAAAAATTTAATGCTTGATCTACCACCCTTGATTAACGTTGCATACAACCAAATGTACTAAATACTGTCTAGTAGGTGCCAGTACCATATCTAGAAAAAAGAAACAAAGAAAAAAATCTTTAAGGAAATCTAAATAAAAATAAATATCCACAGTTGGATATTAGCTCATGTGCTAAATATGTATTATTAATTAAATATAATATTACTAATTAATAAAAGTCCATGGGGGTGGAAAAAACAAGTAGTGTAAATAACGTCCTATCCTTAACATAGTGAAAGATTAGCCTTACATTTCGTCTAGCCGATGGTTAGGATATTTTATAGACTGGTTGGTATGATGCAATAAATTATATATTGAACTATATTAAGAATAAAACTGCATGTTATGTTTTAGATGTTAACCTTTATTATATTAGTTATTTCGTATTTAAAGATATAAATACTAAAGATTAATATTTTAACTATTAGTAATAGTATTTTCTTATTTAAACTGTGTGTGGTATAAAAGTTTCTGCATTGTAAGAATTTAAAATAATGAACATTGCAGCATAATATCTACTTACAACATGACGGTGGCATATGCCCAAAATTTCTGTTATCAAATCAAAAGCTATTATTAACATAACATTTTGTTTTTAAATATATAAAATTAGTCTTATGAAATGAATAAGGAATTTAGTTGGTTTTGTGGTATTCCAGCTATTTTTACTTGAACGAAACTATATGCTAACATACATAACACATTTCGCTCATTTTTAGATCTTAATAATTTTCAAAATATATTGCATAACATGTAGGACTAAAAAGACTTAAACAAATTCTGAATATATATATAGAAACGAGCGTCCTCTCCGTAATGATTTGTAATACAGTGAGTTTTCATTTTTCTATAGTAATTAAGTTATAAAATTAACATTAATAACGCTTTTAGTAATGAAAAATACATATATTGTTAATATTTTATGCTATTTATATATTGGGATAATTTTTGTAGTGTGATCTGTTTTCCTGGCTGTCAAATTTTGTATATTGATCAGCGATATTTGATCGATATGTTCACCTGTAACCCACACAGGACTTTTAGCTTAGATCATATAATTTATTCCGTTTTTTAAATATATTTTTCAACTTCATAAATAATTAATTTATACATTAATCTAAGTTTTAAAATGTGTTCATTTAAATCTGTCATTGCATTATCGTTTGCTTCGATAATTAAAAAAACATGCAAGTAGTCAAGACTGGATACAGAAAAATACAAGTTTGGTGCATACATACTTAGATTCCATTCAGCTTTATCAGCTTGTACTACTCGTATTTTGTCAACTAAATTTAAAATTTAATAATTATTGTTTTTTTTTATTTTATACAATTGTTGGTTTATCAAGTAACTTAATTTAATATAGTAAATACTCACTTGCTTTAAATACTCAATTATGTATTTTATTATTAGAAACCTTCTAACTAATTTACAATAACATTTAAAAGGCATATAGCCTGAATATATTCTGCAGCACCAAACTTAATACTTAGTTTAGTAATCAATAACTGATTACATAGGCAATAAACGATGCGGACATTTTTAAATCTTTCTATAGGACGAGCTGCACAGAATTGGCCTATAAGCCTCTAACTCCTTTCCATCTTCTCCAAAGTTCTCGTAACAACGCTTACCAAAGTTAAAACAAGCCATTCAAAACCTTATGTAAACTTGTAATTTATGAGCTAGTAAGGATTATTTCACTTCAGGCAAGTTTTTACGTATAGCATGTGGCATATATTTGCACATTCATTGTTTGATAAAAATTAATAATAGGCGATTTTGAAAGATACGATTGTCATCGTTGGATTATGCGAGGATTTACAGATTTTCAAGAAAATTGTTTAGCCTCTACTTTTATATTAATATCAATGAATTATTTTTATTATTTGCTATTTAAAAATTTCATGCAAGTGTAAGGTGGTCTATTCTACGAATTTTGACACATTATTACACAAAACGAAGTTATTTTTACAAGTTTATATTTTTTTTATATTTTATGATAACGGGGTCCAAAGATTTCTATTTCATTCTATACTGTTCAGCACTGAACTGAATACAAGTATTTATTATTATAGGACGTAATTTGATTAAAATCTACTGTATGCTAATTAATAAATTTAAATACAAGTCCACACCTGAGAGTTTCGTAATACACAGTGGTTTAGGGATTGAAAAATTAAGTCTGGTCAAAAAAGTAAAATTCGTAAAAGGTATACTAAACATTTATTGCTTGTAATGCAAAGCAACATTCTGTACAAACCGAAATAGTAGTGTAGTTAAAAAAACTGTAGGAAATATTGTTGGCATGAAAGAATGTTAAGTTTGAAAAGCCGGATACATAATCTTTTTAATTAATATATAACTCATAGTTCAAAAGCCTTTTTGATTAGAGGAAAACATGTTTTATAACTCTACAATAATAAAGAAATTACTTTCAATATAGTATTTGAACTCGCTATAAAGATGATTATATGTCACTTCACCAAATTATGTAGAAATCATTGTGAACTGTGGAGATGTTACTTTGGACGCACCTTATGTCTGCAACAGGCATTCTAGTCACGTCCTCATTCAACAGCTTGTGTCGTAAAATGGGAAACTAACCTCAATCAATCACTTTAACCTACGATCCTTCTGTTTTGGTGCATTAAATCGGTTCTTAAGGACGACTTGACAGAAGAGAGAGAGCAATTATTGGTGGTACGTGACAGCCATAAGCATCACCATATGTTTAAAACAAACCTTTATAAATCAATAGTATAAATACCTATTCATGCGATAAATATTCAAAATTTTCCTATGACTTATCTTAATTCTGCCTAAGGCTACGTATTCTGAATCTCAAAAACAGTCAATTAGGGCATATTCTTATAAGTTTCTGTTAATTAATTTGAAACAAAATCTTTGCTTTCTTACCCTCGCAAAGGAGTATTTACTTGTAGCCTAACCTTTTCGCCACGAATTAATATACCAACAACTGTTCCAAGATTTACATTTTTTGACAAACAAATTTTTTTTTCTAAAATTATTAAACAATTATTACTTTGGTTTCTTGAGATGTTATACACATGTTTTAGAAAGAAAAACGCAAAATTAAAATTTTTATCTTGAATAATAAAATGTTATTTTAGTTAATTTATCAAAAACATTTGTTTTAAAGAAATATTAAATTGTAATACGTTGATGTGTAATCTGAATGAACTTTATATCATAGTTTAATTGTGCATATACTCATATATGATATTGTGTAACAAGTAATTTGTACATAATAATATAAATTTACCAGCTGAAAAATGTGGTGATTCGCACGAGTGTGCAGAAGTAGCAGGGAGCCATTGTCTCTCAACATTCACTTTTATACATTTAGATTTATTTACACAAAGTTTAAAAATATTCATTCTTCAATTTACATTTTTAATCGTTTCAAGTAATAAGTCAACAATAAATACAAGTTAGTAGGCCTAAACATAAAAAATGCAAAAATGTTGTCCAATATGCAAACATTCTCTTTTAGCCTTACAAGATTGTCTTGGTTTTTTATCAATTGCACGTTTTCTTATAAATCTTTATAGAGTGATAAACTTCAAAACAAGAAACTATGGCATAGGGGTGGTTCATCCTGGTAAGTTTGACCAAAATATGATGTTTGCTTTCTTTTACATATGCCTTTCCCTTTTTTGGTGCAGCTTGATGGTAGGATACTACAGACAGCACAGTTGGGTTTGTGGTTTTTATCTCCATATTGGCTAATAAAATGGATTCTCCCTGATAGTCTGTCATCAAGAGGGTTGCTCAACTTTCGACCCCGTCGGATTTCAGTTCTAGGTTCCCATGCGCTTATTAACCGGTCAATAACCTGTTTCTCGAAACGTTTTGTGAGTTAGAGATCTTACACAATTTTTCATATTATAAGCTATGCAGCTATTTATCAATCAAATTTCAATGACAAGATGCTATAGGCGATGGTACCATTTCATTGATTTTATGGCCGAAAGGATACGAAGAATAAAACTTGTCAAATAAGTCTACTCCACCCATATTTTTGTTGTACAGTACTTTAAATATTGGGCTTCGTGACTTCTCGTCTGCTGTCTTTTGATCTGACGTCAATTAATTTTACTCCAGTGTCACCTACAGTAGAGAGCATGTTTACTTTTCCTGTATCTTGCCAAGAACATGCTATCATATCTTTAGATTCTCGGATCCATGTTGTTGGGAAGTCACCTTTATTTTTCTTCAAATTTTTCATTTCAACAGGCAACATTTTTTGGTTTGCTCTTACCGTACCACATGCTCCAAACCCCACTCAACTTAAGGTCGTTGAATAAACCAACACTAGAATAGAAATTTTCCATGTATATGATTCTGTTAGTAGATTCAAAACCTAGTAGCAAATCTTTTCCAACTCTACTACCCAGGCCCTCACCTTTACTATCGGTTTTCTTTCCCAGTATACACCTTGAATCTCAACAGAAATCTATTTGAAGAGTCACGGAGCGACCATACCTTGATTCCCCATTTTGTTGATGGCTTGCTTGGGAGATATTGTTTGAAGGATAGCCTACCTTTAAATTTAATCATACTTTCATCTATAGAAAGTGCTTCTCCAGGCTCATAGTTGTTTAGATATGTTTTAGAAACAAAATCTATCAAGGGCCTTATTTTGAACAGTGGATCATATCCAGTATTACCCTTTGACACCTGATTGCTATTGTCATTGAAATGGAAAAAGACTTAGTTGATATTGGTCTCTAGAAAATATTTTGGAAAATGCCAGAGTTTTTGTCAGCCGAAAGCCGTCTTGAAAATATGATTCTTCGTTTGGCTTATGAGTGAGTCCCATTGAAATTTGCGTTGCTACAAAAGCTTTCACGTCCCTTTCATCAATTTCTTTTAGTTGATGTAGTCTAGAACGTTTGGGAATGTCAGTTGTGGCATCACAACATTGTATAGAATAAATATTTGTCTGTTCAGCTACAGGAATGAATTTATGAAATGATTCGGTTGGAGTTAGGTTTTCAAATATTACTTTAGGTGTATCACAAAGTGTAAATTTTAAAGTATTTTGTCTAATGCAATGTTAGACATCCTAGGGCCTAATTCCCATCTTAATGGACGATCTATATCACTTTATAGAAGGAAATAGTTCTACATTGCTATCACCTATTTCATCAAATCTGAGTCTTCGCATTACCATGAATTCAAATATTCATTAATCTCATCATCGGTTATTTGCTTTCCATTTCATTAAAAAGGATAACCATCAACAGGCAAGAAATTAGAAATTTTGTATAAAAAACTATATGTCCCTGACTAGTCCTACAACCTAACAACGGACAGCGTTTTTGATTGTAAGATATTCACTACAGTAGGACACACAATTTTTAATGTTTAATGTTTAAAACACTTACTTGCATTAAAAATATTTAGAGTCAATAACAACTAAAACAATATGATTGACAGTAACTCTTAACAAATAAAGCATCCAAACATAAACCAATATTGAAACGTTAGTAAAACACTGGCAAAAGCAGCAGACGCGATCCTGAACAACTGCCAAACATCGTCATGTGACTAGTCTAGTTCAAATATTTGCCGCGCCGCGCTGCAGCACTTTACAGAAGGCAGTGAAAATATGGCGTTTACATCACTTGGGACTATAAATCTACTCACACAGCCAACGGTCGCCAACTTTTTTGTATTTTCTAGAAATTAAATTTTTAATAGAAATTTCAATATTTCTTCTGCCGGTAGTAAAGGCAGTTGGATTAGAGGAAATTTGGATCAGAATGTCATACAACACCCTACAACTAGATTGTTTTTCCTGTGTATCCTATTATATTATACAGCCGCAATATGTGTAACTGACTGACATGACACACTCACTGATAGGTGATTACCAAGATTCTAACCCACTTCTAGAAGTGCTGGCAACACCAAATTTTGCACACACGTAGCTGGTAGTCTTCAAAACACCGGAGGAAAAGTCTGAAAACCGGATAAATTTTTTACTTTTGAACCCTCAAAAAAAATTCGCGAAGTGACCCCTGTTTTTGCCCTGCAGGCTTCCCTTTGTAAGCCCCGAATAGCGGGCGAACCGTTGGAGCTAGACTTCAATCCTGACGAAAAATTCATAATCAGGACATGAAGTGAAACTACAAGAAAAGGTCCAGTGACTTTTTGCTTCCTATCTTCCAATTGGTTTGGCCGACAAAACGCGATTACATTCAGAGATTTTGAAATTTTCGCCTTTAAAAAATTTAACCTTTCGGGCTCGATTAGCGGCCGAACGGTTGGTTGTAGCTCAAAACAAATTGACCATCAATGGGATTAGTAAATGGCATGCGATCAACAAAAAAGGTTCCAGTAACTTTTTGCCCTACCCTCAATTGGTTTGGCCGCAAAACGCGTTTTAAAAGTGCAATTGATTTTTATATAGTTTTACGTGAGATATTGTTTTCTGGCTTCGATTGCGGCAAAACCATTGGTTTTAGGCCATCGATAACAAAATTTGATTTTGATACTAAATAATGCGATCTAACCAAAAACGTTTGAGTCACTATTTACCTATATCTCCATTCATGGTTTGGACGTAAAACGTGATTAAAGTGAAAATATTTTGAAATTTTCACTGAAAAACTTACATTCTGGGCTCGATATTGGCCGAACGGTTTGGCCCTTAGCTTAAATGTAATGCGAATTTTTTCAATAAGTATTAGTAAACCGACGTTGTTCTAACAAAAAAAAGATCAGTAACTTTTTGCTGTATGTACTTTAATAAGCCTGATAAATGCTCTAAATGGCAAATTCTTTGTCGTAACTTTTAGGTGGTTTTTAAATTTTTGCAAACTATAATTATAGTGTGTCTAATCATTTGCTGGTTCCAGATTAGACCTTGTATTACTAGGTTAAACGGGTGACTAATACCCCCCTCACGTCCGAATATGTTGGCTGAGCGTTAGTGAAGCTTCATATAGTAGATAGGGACAGAGTGTTTTTTATTTTGCTCACAGACACAAACACCCTCTAAAATAGGGACAGGTGTGTCCATTAACCCCCGGTTAAACATTAATCCCCCCCGAGGAAATTTTCTCGGTATGACCAGATTAACTCCTGAAGTAAATTAAACCCCCTGATGTGTGTTAAACCCCCTGGTAACAATTAACCTCCCCCCAGGGAATTTCCTGGCTTGACTAGATAAGCTCCTGATGATATTAAACCCCCTGTTCGACTTAAAACACTGCCTGAAGGTCTGTTTTTATTACGTTTATAATAAACAATTCACGATAGCTGACCAGTGCAGACTTTATCCCGAGCGTTTTACCGACTAAACCAGAGATCGTAGCCTCAAATCCTGACGACGGTAGAATCGAAAGACAAAATTAAATTTCCGACAAGAAAGGTTCCATATTACTTTTTCTTGTATCCTCTAACGGTTAGCCCGTTTATAAAATGCCCTTAAAGTCAAAATTTTTCTGATTAAAAATGAAAATTAAATAAAATAGGTCCTAGATAATTCGAATTTCCGCTTATCCCCGAATATCTGGCATCACCCGAAAGGGGGGGCCCTGGAGTGTTTCATTAACCCCGAATAACATTTTACCCCCCCCGGGATTTCTGGTATGACCAGGGACAACCTCTGAGGTATAAATTAAACGCCCTGATGTGTTTACCCCTCTGGTAACTTTAAAAACCCCCAGGGAATTTCCGTGGCATGCCCTCATGTTGAATTTTACCACTCACCATATCTCCTTAACCCCCTTGGGCAGTTCTGCGTTAGTTTTACAGATAACCCCCTGTTGTCTTAACCCCTGGTAAACGTTTAAACCCCCACGAAAATTTCTGCCATGGACTTCATGTCCAAATTTTACCAATCATCAATTCTTCTTAACCCCCCTTGGGATAGTTCCTGGTATGACTAGATATACCCTGATGTCTTTAAACTCCCGTTAACGTAAATCCCCCCTGGGAATTTCTGGCATGACTAATTAACTCCTGAGCAAATAAAACCCCTAAAAACAATTTAAAAATGTTGACTTAGGGTAGGTTTATTTACTATATTTGCCATCAACATTTTACAAATAGATGACAGGTGCAGACTTTACACCACCTATGTACCTCCTAAACCAGAGTCGTAGCTCAAATCTGATGGCATATCGAAACACAAAAATAGAAATTTCGGACAAGCAAAGGTCCAGTCACTTTAAGTCTTATCTCTAACGGTTTAATCGCAAAATGACCTCAAAGTTCAAAAAATTTGGACGAATCAGGAAAGAAATTCAATGAAAAAGGTCATTTTTAAAAATCCTTGTCATTACCTAATGTCGGACTTAAAACCAGTCACGAATTCCGCTTATCCCGCATTTTAAAGCCATTTACTTGGGGGCCTGGGGGCGTAGCCCCAGCGAGCCGAAGGCGAGTCCTAATTTTTTTTTTAATACTATACAGCCGCATGTGAAAACTGACTGAAGACTCACTCGATATATAGATACAAATTCTAACATTACTTCTAGAAGTGCTGGAAACGTGAAATATGACACGCAGTGTACCCTTTTCACTATATGGACCGGGAGGAAAAGTCTGAAAACCGAGACTTTTTTTACTTTGTAAACCCTTCAAAAAAAATTCCCAAAAAAAATTGCGCATTCTTGCAACCCGTGCAGAATTTTTTTGTAAGCCCGGGAATAGCGGGCGTGGGGCGAACTGTTCAAGCTAGCTCGGATCTGACGAAAAATTTCATGGTAAGGAATGAAGTGAACTTACAAAAACGGTCCAGTGACTTTTTGCTCTATCTTCCATGGTTAAGGAACACAAATACGCTATAATATTTGTCAATTCCAAGAGATTTTTTTCGATAAAAATAATGTTTCGGAGCGATAGCGGCCGAACCGTTGGTGCGTAGCTCACAATCTGATGACGCATCAAATTAGCACATTGGCGATCTACAGAAAAGGGTCTAGTGACTTTTTTGCCCTATCTCCATTGGTTCGGCCGAAAAACGTGATTATGTGCAATTTTTTTTGTAAGATTTACGTGAAAGTTTTGTTTTTGAGGATTCGTTAGCGGCGAAAACATTTGTCTGAGGGCAAAATAAATCAAGGTTAGGTATAGGAAATGCGAAGCTGATTCTATAAAAAAGGGTTACGTTGACATTTTACTCTATCTCCATTTTTTTGTCCGCAAAATGCTTTAAGTGAAAGAATATTTGGAAATTTTCGCCTTAAAAATTACCTTCCGGGTTTGATTGGGGCCCTCCTTAAACGGTTGGTCGTGGCTCAAAACTGTACTATAATTAAGTTTTTAGTAAAGACGCGTGTTCTACAAAATTGATTCCGTAACTTTTTGCCCTATTCCTAAATGGGTTCTGGCCAAAAAAAACCTGTTTAAAATGGCAAATAATTTGTAATTTTTACGTAGAAGTTTTGTTTGCGGACTCGATAGCGGCTAATACATTGTTTAGTACCTTAAATATTATATTTTTGATAAACCAGATAATAATGCGATCTATAAAAAAGGCCAAAAAGCTTTTTGTCGTATATCCTTGCGTAAGCCCTGAATAACGCTCTTAATAGCAAACTCTTTGTCGTAAATTTCGTTAATTATAGGGGTTTTTGATTTTTTCCTACTAAAATTTTTTCAATTTCATAACAGTTCCAGATTGAGTTTGTATTACTACGTATACGACTGACTAGTATACGCCTACTAAAGCACCTCGCGAATTTGGGCCGAGCGTTAGCGAAAGCGTCCAAATGCTAGTTGGGGGTAGAGTGAATTTTTTACTTATGTTCACTGACACAACACCCCTTTTAAAATAGGCCCAGTGTGTCATTAATCCCTTGTAACATTAAACCACCACCACCGGGGAATTTCTCGATATAACCAGATAACCTCCTGAGTAAATTAATACCCCCCTGATGTCTTTAACCCCCTTGGGTAACATTAAAACCCCCCCCTAGGGAATTTCCAGGCATGACCTCATGTCCGAATTTTACCATTCACCAAATCTCTAACTCCCCCGGGAAATTTCTTGTTATGACCAGATAACCTCCTGAGTAAATTTAAACCCCCGAGATGTCTTAACCCTCGGTAACATTAACCCCCTGGGAAAATTTCTTGTATGACCAGATAACCTCCTGAGGTATAATTTGACCCCCTCGGTGACCTAACACCAGGTAATGGTAACCCCCCCCTGGGAATTTCCTGGCATGACTATATGACTCATGAGCAAAATTAAAACCTCTAAACAAATTAAAAATCATTGACTTAGGGAGGTTTTTGTTACTATTTACACTTAAACAATGTACAAATAGTGGACGGTGCAGACTTTCCCTATCAAGCTCTGTACCTCGTGTATACCAGAAGTTTGTAGCTCGAATCTGAGCTCACAAATCGAAAAGATAAAAATTAAAAATTTTCCGACAAGAAAGGTCCAGTCATTTTTTTTCGTATCTCTAACGGCTTTAAGCCACACAATTGCCTTAGAGTCAAAACTTTTATAAAAACTGGGAAAATTAAAAAATAATAGATCTAATGCTATCCGAATTCCGCTTATTCCCCGAAATTTGGCCAACAACCCAAAAGGGGGCATGGGGTGTTTCATTAACCCCCCGGTAACACTAAACCCCCCCGGGATTTCCTGGTATGACCAGATAACCTCCTGAGTACATTAAACCCCCTGAAGTGTTAACCCCCCCCGTTAACATTAAACCCCCCCCAGGGAAATTTCCGGTATGACCTCATGTCAAAAATTTTACTTAATCACGAAATCTCTCTTATTCCCGAATTTGCAAGCATACAAAGAAATTTACCACGCCACCAAATCTCTTGACCCCGCCCCCGGGACTTACCTGTAGATTGACCAGATATCCCTCCTGAGTAAATTAAACCCACTTATATCGTAACCCTTGGTGGTAACATTTTTAAATCCCATTAAACCCCAGAGAATTTCACTGGCATGACCTCATGTTCCGATTTTTACCAATCACCAAATCCCTCTTATTCCCGAATTTGCAAGCGTACATCATGGGGGCCTGGGGGCGTTAGCCCCCAGCGAGCCGAAGGGGAGTCCTATATATATACAGCCGCATGTGTAACTGACTGACTTGACTCACTCACTCAACTCACGTATATACTAATTCTAACCTAACTTTTCCCAGATGAGTTAGAGACTTGAAATTTGGTAATCAACAGAATAAGCTTTCCAACGTAGTAACCACCAGGAAAATCCGAAAAGTGAGAATTTTTTTCATTTTCAAAACCCCTCAAAAAAATTCCCAAAAGAATCGCGCATTATCTTCCACCCCCCTGCAGGCATTTTTTGTAAGACCCGATAGCGGGCCGAACCCGTTGTGAGCTAGCTCGGATCTGACGGAAAATTCATTGGTCAGGAAATGATGAAGTGAACTGAACAAAAAAGGTCCCTAATGACTTTTTGCTCTATCTTCCATGGTTAAGCGACACAAAACGCTCAGAAACATTTAGAAATTCCAGAGATTTTTTCGATAAAAATAATGTTTTCAAGCCCGATAGCGGGCCGAACTCGTTTGGTCGTAGCTCAAATCTGATTGACCCATCAAATTAGCAAATTGCGCGACTCTACAGAAAAGGTCTAGAATAATCTTTTTGCCCTATCTTCGATTGGTTTTTGGCCGAAAAACGTGATTATGTAACAATTTTGTTTGTAACTTTTTACGCGAAACTTTTGTTTTTGGGGTCGATAGCGGCCGATAAAAAAACCATTGGTCGAGAGGTTCAAAGATAAGACTAAACGTTTTATTATAGGAAATAAGATGACCTACAAAAAAGGTCCAGTAGACTTTTTAAACCTATATTTTCCCTTAGTTTTGGACCGCAAAACGCGGAATTAAGTGAAAATATTGGGACATTTTTCGCCTAAAAAAATTTTACATTCCCGGGCTTGATAGCGGCTAAAAACGGTTGGTCGTAACCTCAAAACAAATTTATAAACGGGATTTAGGAAATCACGTGATCTACAGAAAAAGGTTCAGTGACTTCGGCGAGTTGGCTGAGCGTTAGCCTAAGCGTCAATAGTAGATAGGGACAGAGGGAATATGTATTATGTTCACAGACAGCAATACCCTCTAAACAAAGGGGCCCAAGTGTGTCATTAACCCCCGGTAATATTAAACCCCCCCTCCGGGATTTCCTGGTATGACCCTGATATAACCTCCTGTACATTTCAACCCCCTGATGTGATTAAAACCCCCCCTGGTAACATTAATAACCCCCCCCGGGAATTTCCCTGCCATGAACCTCATGTCCGAATTTTACCAGTCACCAAATCTCTTATAAAACCCCCCCCCTGGGGAAGATTTCCTGGTATGACCAAGATAACCCCCTGGAGATCCTTATCCCCCGGTAACGGTTTTAACCCCCCTCTGAGGAATTTGTTCATAATGAAACCAGGAATCAATATCCTGACGAAATTAAACCCCCTCTGTGTCTTAAACCTCCTTAACATTAATCCACCAACCCACCCAGGGAAAGTTTCATTCTTCTCTCTCGCCTTGACTAAGATAGTCTCCTGGTGATATTAAACCCCCTGTTTCGACTTAAAATACTGCCTTGAGGTCGGTGTTTTTATTATGTTTATACTAAACCAATTCCAAGATAGCTGACTCCGTGCAGACTTTTCCTCCCGAGCGCTCATTTTCTGGCTAAACCATAATGGTCGAGTAGATCAGATCTGAGGGCAACGAATCGAAAGGACAAAAATTAAATTTCCAAACAAGAAAGGGTTCCCAGTCACTTTCTTGTCGCATATCTCTAACGGTTATCATAATATATATACAAGCGCAATGTGTAACTGAGCTGACTGACTCACTCACTCACTTCCACTCACGGTTATACTTAATTCTAATCACTACTTCCAGATGAGTTAGAGACTTGAAATTTCGGTACAACAGATAGCTTTCCCGATCGTGTTAACCACCAGGAAAATCCCGAAAAAAGTGAGAAATTTTTCATTTTCATTCAATTTCAATCAACCCTCAAAAAAAATTCCCAAAAAATCGCGCATTCTTTACACCCCTGCAAGGCATTTTTTTGTAAGTCCCCGGATAGCGGGGCGAACCGTTGGAGCTAGCTCGGATCTGAACGGAAAATTCATGAGTCAGGAATGAAGTGAACTAGACAAAAAAGGGTCCTAATGACTTTTATTGCTGTTTAATCCCTTCCATGGTTAAGCGACAAAACGCTCGAACATTTGAAATTCCAGAGATTTTTTCGATATTAAAAATAATGTTTCAAGCCCAGATATGCGGGGCCGAACCGTTGGTCGTAGCTCCGAAATCTGATTGATCCCGTCAAATTAGCAAATTGGCGCGATCTACAGAAAAAGGTCCAGTAAATCTTTTGCCCTATCTCGAATTGGTTTGGGGATTTTTTTTGGTGGGCCGAAAAAACGTGGATTTATGTACAATTTTGTTGTAAACTTTTTAAACTGCGAAACTATTTGTTTTTTTTGGGGTCGATAGCGGCGAAACCATTGGTCGTCGAGGTCAAAAATAAGACTTAACGTTTTATTTAGGAAAAAAAAGACCCACAAAAAAGGTCAGGACTTTTTACATATTTCCCTTAGTTTGACCGCAAAACGCGATTAAGTGAAAATATTGGAAATTTTCGCCTAAAAATTTACATTCCGGGGGTTGATAGCGGCTAAAAGGTTGGTCGTAACTCAAAAAAATTTTTTTAAAAAGGGTTTAGGAAATACGTGATTACAGAAAAAGGGTTTAGTACTTGGGGGGTTTGGGTGGCGTTGGAAAAAGTCAATAGAAATAGGGGGAGGAAATTTTTATGTTCAAACACAATACCCCTAAAAAGGCCCAATTTCATTAACCCCCGGAAATTTCCCCCCCCGGGGTTTTCCCGGTAACTGATAACCCCACATTAACCCCTGATGTGTTAAACCCCCTGGTAAAATTAAAGGGGTTTCCTGCCTGAATTAAAATTTTTAAATCACCCAAACCAACCCCCCCCCCTGGGAAATTGTATGACCAATTAGCCCCCCGGTAACTTAACCCCCCTGGGGAAGGGGTTTATGACCAGACAAAATCCTGAGAAAAAAACCCCCTTTTCTTAACCCCCAACATTAATCCCCACCCGGGAATTTCTGGCCTTGATAGATAGTCTCCTGGTGATATTTAAACCCCCGTTGACTTAAAATATGCCTTAGGTCGGTTTTTATTATGTTTTAAAATAAACAATTTAAGATAGTGACCGTGCAGACTTTTCTCCCCATCATTTTTGGCTAAACCAAGGTCGAGATAGATCTGAGGGACAAAAAAAGAAAAAAAAATAAAAATTTCCCAAAAAGAAAGGTCCGGGCACTTTTTTTATCTCTAACGGTTTACCGCAAAAGCCCTCAAAATCAAAAATTTGGGCAAACCCGGGAAAAAAAATTAAAAAAAAAGGTCAATTTTTAAATCCCTTTTTCCCTTTTCCTAATGTCCGGATTAACCATCACCGAAATTCCTTACCCCCAATTTCAAAGATCTCCCCTTTGGGGGGCCCGGGGGGGTAGCCCCCACAGCCAAGGGAGCCTATATATATACAGCCCATGTGAAACTGACTCATGATGCAGTATACAAATTTTAACATATTTAGAAGTGCTGGAACTTGAAATTTTGCACGCGGGGGACCTTTGCCCTAACCAAAAGGAAAAGTTGAAAACCGGACTTTTTTACTTTTAAACCCCCCAAAAAAATTCCGAAAAATCGCGCATTTTTCCCCTGCAAGCCTTTTTTGTAAGCCGATAGCGGGCGAACCGTTTGAGCTAGCTCGGGTCTGACGAAAAATTTGTAGTCAGGAATGAAGTGAACAACAAAAAAGTTTTCAGTGGCTTTTTGCTCTATCTTCCATGGTTAAGCGACAAAACGCTCGAACATTTGACATTCCAGAGATTTTTTTCGATAAAAATAATGTTTCGAGCCCGATAGCGGCCGAACCGTTGGTCGTAGCTCAAATCTGAATTGACCCATCAAATTAGCAAATTACGGATCTACAGAAAGGTCCAGTGACTTTTGCCCTATCTCCATCGGTATGACCGCAAAACGGATTATGTGCAAAATTTATGTAATTTTACGTGAAATTTGTTTTTGGGGTCGATAGCGGCAAACCAAATTGGGCGGAAGGGCAAAATAAAACAAAGGTTGATTTAGAAAAAAGTGATCTACAAAAAG
>NW_025785573.1:0-19323 GCF_021130785.1 Homalodisca vitripennis
GTTAGAGGTAAACAGTGTTTTATAAAAACCAGGTTGTCAAGGTCAACTCCCACGTTCAGATATTGTACTATAGGAGAGTGCAGTAGAAGAAGACTGTTGAGGCGTGGCTTCTACAGCCCACTACCTAGCCTCGACCAACCAGAGAATATGCAGCGTTGCCAAACCACCCGCAGACACCACAGAGCGTGAGTCAGTGACGTTTCACAATGTTTATACCTGGGCGCTCCGAACAATTATCGAGAGCTATTCTTTATCAAAAGCTATATAAAAATAAACCTAGAAAGCTCTACGTTTTCGTAAAAATATTATTTTTTATACGCCCAAACTCATGGTAATATATATCAATATTTGTATAATAACTCTACACTAGCACTGTACTTTTACGTAAAACGTGTAATAACTTTATTCCCGTAATATTTTATCGACTTGTATTGCCAGCCCTAAAGTTGTGTACAAAATTCCCATCCGGCTGGCAACGTCGTAAATTACGACTCATTTTTTCCCGCCGTGAACTGGCAGAGTCCGTAATATACGACTCATTAAACATCGTCTACTAATTACGTCATAGTTCCGATAATTACCGTTCGAATCGCATAAAAGTTATATCAACTTTAATCACAAGATCTCAAGCGTTCTAATAATGTAATTCACTTATATAATATATATATATATATATATAATATATATAT
Organism: Homalodisca vitripennis; assembly: GCF_021130785.1. Lineage (NCBI taxonomy): Eukaryota > Metazoa > Arthropoda > Insecta > Hemiptera > Cicadellidae > Homalodisca > Homalodisca vitripennis. Next base: position 690 of record NW_025785573.1, read on the forward strand.
ATATATATATATATATATATATATACATTTTCAATAAACATTGAATCGCAAAAAGTACTTGCTCCGCCGGGAGTCGAACCCGGATCTCTCACTTGCCGGGTGAATGTGCTACCATTACACCACAGAGCGCTTACTTTTTCCGATTCAATTGTTTTGTATTTGGCCGTATCTGTCACATATGCGTTTAAATAAGCAAACTAACACATGATCGGAAGACCAAATACCTGTCAAATGACTTTTTATTTACATTTACATTCATATATATATATATATGAATATTTGTTCTTTTACTGGACGCTAAAAGCTCCCGACTACTTCCGCGTGACGCGACTCGGCAACTGTTAGTGCTTGTATATAGTCTTGTTTTTTTCAATTGTAATTTTATTTGTAAATAAAAAGTGTTTATAACTATGTATTTTCTTTTTGTGCATAAGTAAGTGAACATTATGCATATTTTAGATTTTTTAAATATAATTAATTTTGAGTTTTTTTTTAATGGCATAATATAAAAAAGTGTTTTTTGAAAAAAAGTTTTGAGTTTTGACCATCAAACAACCACCATTATTCAGGTAAGTCAAATTATAATTATGTTTATATTGTACAACATATTCTGCAGAGTAATTTGATGTATAACACTTTTGTGTTTTCTCCAATAATTAACTGTACAGGATAAAAAATTAAAAACTCTGCACGAAGCTTCAAAACTGGCGCAGGGTGCCAGTCAAGGCTCAAATGCGCGCCAGCCGGAGGGTAAAATGGTTATATTTATTATTAATCTGCAGTTTTACATTATTCCGACACGAACATGACACAAAATATATCATACACATACCAATAATGTCTAAATATTTTAAACATTATTATATACAATATAGATTATTAGATATTATAATGAGTACCTATTCAAAATATTTGGATTTATGATTTTATCTTACTTTTTTAATAAATAAGAACAAAAGAAAAATTACATAAGCAAACATTTCATAGTATTTGCTACCCTTAGCTGTAGACTACTGCAAATTTAAATTCTATATTGGTTAATCTTAACACGCATGTGGATTATAAAACGTGTGAAAATATTTTCAAAAGACATACATTAACTAATTCGCCTCTGTACTCATGTAATAATGAAGAAATTATGACTATGACTATGACATTATTAAATATTAAACAAATCACCATCAATATTCAACTTTGTACTTGATAAAAACTTGTAAATTAATTTAATACAAAAGGTCTTATCATTTGCCGTGGTGGGCCGCATGAAGGTGTGTGAAGGAGGCTAATTGGATGTTTCCATTCAAAACTATAAAACAAGAATATTATAAGATGTTTTTGCCGGGATTAAGGCGATACGGTAATAGCGCGCTACTATTGGCCGGACCTCAACCCGTCTTCTTTGTTGCTCCCGGGTGTAGTGGAAAACGCGCGAAGGATGTGAGGTCCTTCACCCGGTCACATGTCCTGATGTCCTCCAGACTCGCTCCTGCAGGAACAGTGGGGTGTCCTTCACGCACCGACTACGTGATTCTGTTACACTTTTCAGAGTTTTATTCATTTGAAATACTTTACATACGGTAATAACAAATAATAGTATTGAATGTTTAAAACCATGCTTGTGGCACTTTTTAATTAAACTGTACTGAGTTATTTTGCACAAACGTTACAACTCAGTTTGTAGTAAGGACTATTCCTTACTTTTTTAAGAATGGAGTTCCACATGTCCCCTCCCCCCCAAACCGTATAGTTTTGTTACTATAGCGTAGTAAGTTCAATACAGATATATCAAACTATCACAGCACTTTTTAGAAAAATTGAGTATTTCAAACTATAAGACCTACTTACATTTACGTTGTTGTACTTAGATTATACAAATTAAAATTCCTACTTAGGAAGGAGTGTTACAGTCTTTTTTTTTCTTGGATACGCGTAGTTTGATTGCTATTCACAGATTTAAACAGTTACCACAATTTCACACCATAGTACATATTATATCTAAAGATATTGCCAATTTTATTTACACATAAACTATTAGAGCTGCATCAGAATTATTAGACCTACATTAAATGTATCAGTTTGTAATATAATTATTGTAGTTAATTTATTTTCTTGTAAGGAAGAAAACTAATAATGTGCCCAAAACACATTATGTCACAACCCCAAGTACCAGAATGTTTCAGTTAGTTTTTTTTTTCAGTTCTTGTAAATTGTTTAATACGTAAAATTATTTTTCCAAGAAAACAGTTTTTGCGCCATACCCAAAAATATATCGCCAATTTCATAGTATTATTGTTGACTTTGCCAATCTATTAAAACCCGTATTCACGAAAATGTTTGTCTACAATAACAGTTTTAAACTCTTAACTGTGCGAAATCTGATCTCTCTACAGAAATAGAAAAATAACTACTTCCCTAAGACGTATCGTTTTAACTATATTAAAAATGTAATTTTTGCATTATTAAAAATGTAAAGTTACAAAAATTTCAAAGTATTTTTCATCGTATTACACCCTTCCAGTCAACACGGAAATGAAAATGGACTTTTCGTTATCAGTCTAAAACTCCTGTAAGATAAAATGTCAGACTGACTGGACAATCTGTTACTATCAGAATCTGTAACTAATAAGCTGGACAGTACAGCAGTACACCTTATCTACATCTACAGACTTCCGCATCTAACCACATCCGCTCATTGTTTTTATATTGGATTTGTTTTAACATAGTTTACACATCCAACAATAATTACACTTTGAATAGGCCGATGTGGAAATAAGGTTTTACATAAATATGGTTCCTAGGCAGATGTTAAGGTTTCAACGTTTTTTTTTTCAGTGTAACTAATAATAATTACACATTTTGCAATAAAGTTGTACAAATGCACAATATATATATATATATATATTTATATTAGAAATTTTGCAATTATTATTAAGTTTAGTTACATTATATTTACAGTTTCAGGTTTGAAAGATGACTTAATATTGCTGTTAATATTAGTACCTATAATTCAAAGTTAAATAGCATGAAAAGTACTAGTATTTAACAAATGTTTTCATGCTCGATAACTTTTTTTACTTTTGAAATAGATTGATTTTTCAAAAACCGGAAAGATATGACAGTTTATTAACCTTTTTTAATTGCCAGAATACGAGTATACCTGCCGGCCTGATCCTGTAATATGGGAACTACAACCGTTGTGATCACTGTGATAACGAGTTATAGTCTGTGATCGATGTGATAACGAGTTATAGTCTGTGATCTATGTGATAACGAGTTATAGTCTGTGATCGATGTGATAACGAGTTATAGTCTGTGATCGATGTGATAACGAGTTATAGTCTGTGATCGATGTGATAACGAGTTTTCTGGCCGATTCGTGTTTACATTATTTAGCTCCTCGTGTAAAGATAGATATTCTTTCACAACAGTATGCCTATAAAGTATATTGTGTTTTTGAGGGATATGGCTGAAAAATCCTAATATCAACTTTAAACTAAAAAATAGTTTAATTATTTAGAAATTCAATATTAGTTTTCACTTTGTGAACTTCCTTGATGTCAAAATTGTCACTTTTATAAGGATCAGGAAACAATGCGACGGTGGTATTACAGATGGATGTAGAGTAACGGGGAAGCAGAGTTTGATTTTGGTGGCACAATTTCTTCAGACACGAGAGTTTCAACAGAATCTGAATGTATTGTGGTGTATTGCGGTATTGTAAAGTACTGCAGAATATATTTCTATGGCTTAGAATTGAAAAGGGGGTACGCACTACCAGGTCTTGTTCTTCCAAGTGGGTAAAACCAGTGTTGTCACGTTAGGGTATTCATACTTGGTGATGCTCAGTTAGAGCTGAGAATATACATTTACAATTAACAAATACAACAAAAATAGTTGATAAAAATGCAGGTCTCATAATTCCTTGGTTCGGAATCCAGTTTTTAATTTAGGTTCCTACTCATTGGTTACTATGTATTGCCCCCTTTTTTCGGGTGAATAAAAAACGACACACGTTAAACTCTCCTACGGTTCTACTCAGTTGTACAAAAATGTATTTATTCTGATATTTTCTCGTTACCATCATGGTTACCCGTAAGACCAGTGTAAATACAGTATAATCGCTATCGCTCAGCCAAGGCTAATGGAGTGTCGTCCCCCTGATTGAACTCGGCGTTGGCTGTATATAAATGGAGATTCAAGTTCGTTTTCTAGATATAGTGCGGGAAGACAGACAGACAGAGATTCAATCTCTCCAGCTTCTCGAGTAGATAGACTGCGCTAACGCTCAGCCAAGTCCAATGGAGTGTCGTCCCCCTGATTGAACTCGGTGTTGGCTGTATATAAATGGAGATTCAAGTTCGTTTTCTAGATATAGTGCGGGAAGACAGACAGACAGAGATTCAATCTCTCCAGCTTCTCGAGTAAGATAGACTGCGCTAACGCTCAGCCAAGTCCAATGGAGTGTCGTCCCCCTGATTGAACTCGGCGTTGGCTGTATATAAATGGAGATTCAAGTTCGTTTTCTAGATATAGTGCGGGAAGACAGACAGACAGAGATTCAATCTCTCCAGCTTCTCGAGTAGATAGACTGCGCTAACGCTCAGCCAAGTCCAATGGAGTGTCGTCCCCATGATTGAACTCGGTGTTGGCTGTATATAAATGGAGATTCAAGTTCGTTTTCTAGATATAGTGCGGGAAGACAGACAGACACAGATTCAATCTCTCCAGCTTCTCGAGTAGATAGACTGCGCTAACGCTCAGCCAAGTCCAATGGAGTGTCGTCCCCCTGATTGAACTCGGTGTTGGCTGTATATAAATGGAGATTCAAGTTCGTTTTCTAGATATAGTGCGGGAAGACAGACAGACAGAGATTCAATCTCTCCAGCTTCTCGAGTAGATAGACTGCGCTAACGCTCAGCCAAGTCCAATGGAGTGTCGTCCCCCTGATTGAACTCGGTGTTGGCTGTATATAAATGGAGATTCAAGTTCGTTTTCTAGATATAGTGCGGGAAGACAGACAGACAGAGATTCAATCTCTCCAGCTTCTCGAGTAGATAGACTGCGCTAAAACGCTCAGCCAAGTCCAATGGAGTGTCGTCCCCCTGATTGAACTCGTGTTGGCTGTATATAAATGGAGATTCAAGTTCGTTTTCTAGATATAGTGCGGGAAGACAGACAGACAGAGATTCAATCTCTCCAGCTTCTCTCGAGTAGATAGACTGCGCTAACGCTCAGCCAAGTCCAATGGAGTGTCGTCCCCCCTGATTGAACTCGGTGTTGGCTGTATATAAATGGAGATTCAAGTTCGTTTTCTAGATATAGTTGCGGGAAGACAGACAGACAGAGATTCAATCTCTCCAGCTTCTCGAGTAGATAGACTGCGCTAACGCTCAGCCAAGTCCAATGGAGTGTCGGTCCCCCTGATTGAACTCGGCGTTGGCTGTATATAAATGGAGATTCAAGTTCGTTTTCTAGATATAGTGCGGGAAGACAGACAGACAGAGATTCAATCTCTCCAGCTTCTCGAGTAGATAGACTGCGCTAACGCTCAGCCAAGTCCAATGGAGTGTCGTCCCCCTGATTGAACTCGGTGTTGGCTGTATATAAATGGAGAATTCAAGTTCGTTTCTAGATATAGTGGCGGGAAGACAGACAGACAGAGATTCAATCTCTCCAGCTTCTCGAGTAGATAGACTGCGCTAACGCTCAGCCAAGTCCAATGGAGTGTCGTCCCCCTGATTGAACTCGGTGTTGGCTGTATATAAATGGAGATTCAAGTTCGTTTTCTAGATATAGTGCGGGAAGACAGACAGACAGAGATTCAATCTCTCCAGCTTCTCGAGTAGATAGGACTGCGCTAACGCTCAGCCAAGTCCAATGGAGTGTCGTCCCCCTGATTGAACTCGGTGTTGGCTGTATATAAATGGAGATTCAAGTTCGTTTTTCTAGATATAGTGCGGGAAGACACAGAACAGACAAGAGATTCAATCTCTCCAGCTTCTTGAGTAGATAGACTGCGCTAACGCTCAGCCAAGTCCAATGGAGTGTCCGTCCCCCCTGATTGAACTCGGTGTTGGCTGTATATAAATGGAGATTCAAGTTCGTTTTCTAGATATAGTGCGGGAAGACAGACAGACAGAGATTCAATCTCTCCAGCTTCTCGAGTAGATAGACTGCGCTAACGCTCAGCCAAGTCCAATGGAGTGACCGTCCCCCTGATTGAACTCGGTGTTTGGCTGTATATAAATGGAGATTCAAGTTCGTTTTTCTAGATATAGTGCGGGAAGACAGACAGACAGAGATTCAATCTCTCCAGCTTCTCGAGTAGATAGACTGCGCTAACGCTCAGCCAAGTCCAGTGGAGTGTCGTCCCCCTGATTGAACTCGGTGTTGGCTGTATATAAATGGAGATTCAAGTTCGTTTTCTAGATATAGTGCGGGAAGACAGACAGACAGAGATTCAATCTCTCCAGCTTCTCGAGTAGTAATAGACTGCGCTAAAACGCTCAGCCAAGTCCAGTGGAGTGTCGTCCCCCTGATTGAACTCGGTGTTGGCTGTATATAAATGGAGATTCAAGTTCGTTTTTCTAGATATAGTGCGGGAAGACAGACAGACAGAGATTCAAATCTCTCCAGCTTCTCGAGTAGATAGACTGCGCTAACGCTCAGCCAAGTCCAATGAGTGTCGTCCCCCTGATTGAACTCGGTGTTGGCTGTATATAAATGGAGATTCAAGTTCGTTTTCTAGATATAGTGCGGGAAGACAGACAGACAGAGATTCAATCTCTCCAGCTTCTCGAGTAGATAGACTGCGCTAACGCTCAGCCAAGTCCAGTGGAGTGTCGTCCCCCTGATTGAACTCGGTGTTGGCTGTATATAAATGGAGATTCAAGTTCGTTTTCTAGATATAGTGCGGGAAGACAGACAGACAGAGATTCAATCTCTCCAGCTTCTCGAGTAGATAGACTGCGCTAACGCTCAGCCAAGTCCAATGGAGTGTCGTCCCCCTGATTGAACTCGGCGTTGGCTGTATATAAATGGAGATTCAAGTTCGTTTTTCTAGATATAGTGCGGGAAGACAGACATACAGAGATTCAATCTTTCCAGCTTCTCGAGTAGATAGACTGCGCTAACGCTCAGCCAAGTCCAGTGGAGTGTCGTCCCCCTGATTTAACTCGGTGTTGGCTGTATATAAATGGAGATTCAAGTTCGTTTTCTAGATATAGTGCGGGAAGACAGACAGACAGAGATTCAATCTCTCCAGCTTCTCGAGTAGATAGACTGCGCTAACGCTCAGCCAAGTCCAATGGAGTGTCGTCCCCCTGATTGAACTCGGTGTTGGCTGTATATAAATGGAGATTCAAGTTCGTTTTCTAGATATAGTGCGGGAAGACAGACAGACAGAGATTCAATCTCTCCAGCTTCTCGAGTAGATACACTTCGCTGACGATCAGCCAAAACAATTAATACCAAACAGGAATGTATTGTTTTTCGAGAGACAAGCAGCTTTAATATTTGAGAGACGACCTAAAAATTATAAGATGTCGGTAATATAACACAATGTTAGTAGTAGTTGTACCCCTTTTCTGTAAAAACAACTGATAATAAAGAAAACTGTCGAAATTTTATAAAACCACTTAAAAATATGAAAGAAACCAATTACTAGATTTGTCACATTAATGTTTACACATTTTTCTTTTTATTCCTCTCATTCCGCATGGTTTTTGTGAACAGTTTTTGAGCTTATCTGGCATAATTAATTAAATATTCAAAACTGCATTGAAATTGTTATAAACTGAAATTGAAAAAATAAACATATGTAAACAGGACAGTGAATGTTCGTAAGTATTAAATTTAATCAAATTGTTTTCCAACAAAGATGTAAATTGGTCAGATTAAAATTTGTATTTACATTATTTTAAATGACATTTATTAAACTTTGTAATGCTACGAGTAGCCAATATTGGGGCAACTCATGTAGGAACACGGTCCATGCCTCTTTTCAAAATCAACGATGACGTTACACATTCTTTTCTTTCTTTAGTTTACCAGTATCATTATAACACAAATGCAAGAAATTTACAAATAATGCAACGCCGACATCACGTAAGCTATAAGTCGATGATGAGATAATTTAACAATTCACACGTCATCATTTAGGTCGATGCATTGTTGATGGTATATTTCATAGCTATCCTGGTGAGGTGATCCAGCTTAGAAGATCGTTCAAGAAGCGATAAGCCGTTTTCAGGCGAACAATAAATAAAACCACTAGCATCGATTAGTCTTGGTCGTTAATGTTTAATGACAACTCCCATTGTTGCGAACGATGAGTTCACCTTCCGCTAAGTAAAGCGTCTGAAATGTAACGCGTTACGGACTTGACTCCTGGAACTTAGGAGTCCACGTCTGTCTTGACGAAGAGGGCCAAAATGAACCCTTCCCACCACAGGTACGTCATGTGCGAAGAACTCGGTTGCTCCACCGTGCTTCGGGATGTTGTGTAACACATCATAGTGCACTCGGTTGTGCACCTGATGAGACAATGAGACTGCCTATTCACCCGGACTACACTTTGATTTTGTATTTTAGGTGTCTTTGACTTGGAAACGATGGAAACAAGTTAACTTTGAGCTTCTCCCTTGTCGAGGTTTTTGGATCTCTTCCGACGGTCGTGGGCTCCATATTATAGGAGTCAAGGGTGTGATAGTGTCAGACTTCAGGCACTTCAATGAGTGGGAGGTGAACTGGGTGAACTGGATGATGTGAACTCTACATTGCAATGAATCACGGCTTCCTATCACAGCTACGTCATTACATTCATATCACATTCTATATATACATCCCTAGGGGACATGTAAAAATGTATTTATACAGACTATGTAGGTTTTTATCTCTAATGTAAGGTAATACCCGTAATGTAAATAAATAAGTTTATGGTCATGCAATTGGCGTGGCGCCCGAATCATGCATGAGGCGCTGGACGGGACTGGGACACGCGTTGGGCATTAGTAGATTGAAGAATTTACTCATCTTGATTTAATGTTTGTTATTGATAATGGAATATTTGATAGGATAATAGAAATTCGGACATTACCAACGTTATATGCTAAATTAAACCCTTGAAACGTTGTGTTTATAGATTTTTTTAACATATAAAGATGGCAAATGTCCGAAATCATATCAACTTACTAGTTTTAACCTAATTAATTAAATGACAACGTGTAGTATGTCTCAGGTAAATCACGTTTCGTCACATCATTATTTAAAATGGCTGATCACACAAAAACTGGAAACCTTATAAAATGTTTCCAAATATTTTACTTTACAATAATGATCAAAAGTCGCAGAAGAGCTTGTGTTCACATCAGATAGCTGGCGACCGTACGCAGAGGATCTAATATATTCTAAACATGATTACTGAGCATTACATATTGGATACAAGTAGAGGGAAATAATTTAACTGATATTGTCATAAAGAGATGGTAAGGGTTACCAAGAATCGTCCCCTGAACTGAGTGCGGGTGGGGGGGGGAGGTAATCTTGTTGGTAAAGGAAGAGGTGACGTACCAGTGGTGGTATCGTAGCAACAGGGAAGCTGTTTGGCAACAGAGTTTGAACGTTATATCGGTGTATTTGGAAAGGGAAATCGGATTCCAGGTAACCCCGAGGCTGGAGGGATCTCATTTCAATTTTCTCCTAAGAACATTTGATCTCTACAGCAATGGTTTTGTACACAAAGGATGTTCCATAAATTTCATGTAGAACCCGTCAGCATTATCCATTCGCCTGCTTTACTTTGTGGTTTGATTTGGTAACAACTCAACCTTTGTACTTACAGAGCCGGCTTAGTGAAACGCTCTTAAGTTTTATCCCATTAGAGATATTTTGTATCTCTAACACTTTATTTTGGACGTATAATCTTAGGAGGTGTCTCATTTTAAAGATATATTTAAGACTCATGCAATCGCTTTTGCATTTCTTGTAAGGTGTATTGGTTTTTAATGTTTCAACAATGAATATTTAGAATCAGAAAAGGTGGAGATTTCTTTCTAAATAATACCTTAGAAACCAATCTCAGCCTTTTACAACAAACAATTCAATAAAACAACAATAAAAACAAACAAACAAAATGTTGAAAGAAACGGGAAAATCAATAGGATGTATATTACTATTTTTAAATGACACATTCCTATAACTCTGCGACCCGCGACTGCAAACATGTAAGTGTGTGAGGTTTAACATTGTTTTTATGGGACTACAATCAATATGGCTGTCGGTACAATCGGCTCTTACTTACCAAACTATTTTCATTAAACAGGTAACCCTCAGAAATTGTCAAGCGGTCTATTTCTTTACTTTTATTAATTTGTCAGTGTCCAGATTAAAGATTTGTTGAAAGCGAACATCTATAATAATTTAGAGAGTAATGTGTGGCACGAATATTTGCTACTACTCACGTTATCGTGCACGATTACTCAGTACCGGATGGGCGTGTCAAGCTTGGAGTGCACGTCGTGTTCGGGACTAGATACGAGTACAAGACTACCGGAGCTGCAGATAGACGGCTGTAGCAAAGGGACGATTTTAATACCAGTGCATATCCTTTCTCCTTTTAAAATTTATAATTTTTAAACGAGTTCTGCCAGTATGTAAAAATACTAAAATATACTACAAGGATTACAATACAATAATAACATTTACATATTTGTGCACTTTTAAAAACGTAAATTAATTTCAAAAAATTATTGAAATGCGCTAAATGCAGAATTTTTCAAATTTATTTTTCTGATAAAATGTTATGTTATCGTGATAATAAGACTCCTGTACAATTACAGTAAATTTGTAATAAGCTTACGGCGTCGTAAAATAATTTCCCGTAAACCGTGTCGGAGCTGTGAGACAATATTTGATGTCACGGTTTACCTTTGCCTCTATTTATCGCAGAACGACGGCAAACACTCTACTACCAGTTGCCGCAAAACAACACGGAGTGCCAGTGAAGGGTGGATCCAGACCCTCATTATTGGTGTAGCGCAGAACGACGGCAAACACTCTACTACCAGCTGCCGCAAAACAACACGGAGTGCCAGTGAGGGGTGGATCCAGACCCTCATTATTGGTGTAGCGCAGAACGACGGCAAACACTCTACTACCAGCTGCCGCAAAACAACACGGGGTGCCAGTGAAGGGTGGATCCAGACCCTCATTATTGGTGTAGCGCAGAACGACGGCAAACACTCTACTACCAGCTGCCGCAAAACAACACGGAGTGCCAGTGAGGGGTGGATCCAGACCCTCATTATTGGTGTAGCGCAGAACGACGGCAAACACTCTACTACCAGCTGCCGCAAAACAACACGGAGTGCCAGTGAAGGGTGGATCCAGACCCTCATTATTGGTGTAGCGCAGAACGACGGCAAACACTCTACTACCAGCTGCCGCAAAACAACACGGAGTGCCAGTGAGGGGTGGATCCAGACCCTCATTATTGGTCTAGCGCAGAACGACGGCAAACACTCTACTACCAGCTGCCGCAAAACAACACGGAGTGCCAGTGAGGGGTGGATCCAGACTCTCATTATTGGTCTAGCGCAGAACGACGGCAAACACTCTACTACCAGCTGCCGCAAAACAACACGGAGTGCCAGTGAGGGGTGTATCCAGACCCTCATTATTGGTGTAGCGCAGAACGACGGCAAACACTCTACTACCAGCTGCCGCAAGACAACACGGAGTGCCAGTGAGGGGTGGATCCAGACCCTCATTATTGGTCTAGCGCAGAACGACGGCAAACACTCTACTACCAGCTGCCGCAAAACAACACGGAGTGCCAGTGAGGGGTGGATCCAGACTCTCATTATTGGTCTAGCGCAGAACGACGGCAAACACTCTACTACCAGCTGCCGCAAAACAACACGGAGTGCCAGTGAGGGGTGGATCCAGACCCTCATTATTGGTCTAGCGCAGAACGTCGTGTAATTAGTTAATTTGTGCTTTGGCTACCTGCGGAACCTCGCGTGCAGATTGTTCCGTCCCATTCCATACAACCAACTATACAACGACGTTGCTTCTGGCCTCAGATACACAACGTCGATACTCTCAGACTCTGTTTCTTATTTGGAAGTAATTATTGATATTCATCTAACCTTAATAAAATTGTAAGCAGTGTTAAACAGCGTTCAAACTAAGAAAGACGCTCTATTAGAAAGATGATGGCGATATTTCGGTACCTTGATATTAATACCAAGCACACCCTGACAGTAATCACCTTGTGGACATTCTGGTTGATCTGTTTACTAAAGTAGATTAGCAGTCTTTAGTCGATAAATATCTGGAATTGTGTAGATGTTTGGTACCTTGATATTAATACCAAGCACACCCTGACAGTAATCACCTTGTGGACATTCTGGTTGATCTGTTTACTAAAGTAGATTAGCAGTCTTTAGTCGATAAATATCAGGAATTGTGTAGATGTTTGGTACCTTGATAATAATACCAAGCACACCCTGACAGTAATCACCTTGTGGACATTCTGGTTAATCTGTTTACTAAAGTAGATTAGCAGTCTTTAGTCGATAAATATCTGGAATTGTGTAGATGTTTGGTACCTTGATATTAATACCAAGCACACCCTGACAGTAATCACCTTGTGGATATTCTGTTTGATCTGTTTACTAAAGTAGATTAGCAGTCTTTAGTCGATAAATATCTGGAATTGTGTAGATGTTTGGTACCTTGATATTAATACCAAGCACACCCTGACAGTAATCACCTTGTGGACATTCTGGTTGATCTGTTTACTAAAGTAGATTAGCAGTCTTTAGTCGATAAATATCTGGAATTGTGTAGATGTTTGGTACCTTGATAATAATACCAAGCACACCCTGACAGTAATCACCTTGTGGATATTCTGTTTGATCTGTTTACTAAAGTAGATTAGCAGTCTTTAGTCGATAAATATCTGGAATTGTGTAGATGTTTGGTACCTTGATAATAATACCAAGCACACCCTGACAGTAATCACCTTGTGGACATTCTGGTTGATCTGTTTACTAAAGTAGATTAGCAGTCTTTAGTCGATAAATATCTGGAATTGTGTAGATGTTTGGTACCTTGATATTAATACCAAGCACAACCCTGACAGTAATCACCTTGTGGACATTCTGGTTGATCTGTTTACTAAAGTAGATTAGCAGTCTTTAGTCGATAAATATCTGGAATTGTGTAGATGTTTGGTACCTTGATAATAATACCAAGCACACCCTGACAGTAATCACCTTGTGGACATTCTGGTTGATCTGTTTACTAAAGTAGATTAGCAGTCTTTAGTCGATAAATATCTGGAATTGTGTAGATGTTTGGTACCTTGATAATAATACCAAGCACACCCTGACAGTAATCACCTTGTGGACATTCTGGTTGATCTGTTTACTAAAGTAGATTAGCAGTCTTTAGTCCGATAAATATCTGGAATTGTGTAGATGTTTGGTACCTTGATAATAATACCAAGCACACCCTGACAGTAATCACCTTGTGGACATTCTGGTTGATCTGTTTACTAAAGTAGATTAGCAGTCTTTAGTCGATAAATATCTGGAATTGTGTAGATGTTTGGTACCTTGATATTAATACCAAGCACACCCTGACAGTAATCACCTTGTGGACATTCTGGTTGATCTGTTTTACTAAAGTAGATTAGCAGTCTTTAGTCGATAAATATCTGGAATTGTGTAGATGTTTGGTACCTTGATAATAATACCAAGCACACCCTGACAGTAATCACCTTGTGGACATTCTGGTTGATCTGTTTTACTAAAGTAGATTAGCAGTCTTTAGTCGATAAATATCTGGAATTGTGTAGATGTTTGGTACCTTGATAATAATACCAAGCACACCCTGACAGTAATCACCTTGTGGACATTCTGGTTGATCTGTTTACTAAAGTAGATTAGCAGTCTTTAGTCCGGATAAATATCTGGAATTGTGTAGATGTTTGGTACCTTGATAATTAATACCAAGCACACCCTGACAGTAAATCACCTTGTGGACATTCTGGTTGATCTGTTTACTAAAGTAGATTAGCAGTCTTTAGTCGATAAATATCTGGAATTGTGTAATGTTTGGTACCTTGATATTAATACCAAGCACACCCTGACAGTAATCACCTTGTGGACATTCTGGTTGATCTGTTTACTAAAGTAGATTAGCAGTCTTTAGTCGATAAATATCTGGAATTGTGTAGATGTTTGGTACCTTGATAATAATACCAAGCACACCCTGACAGTAATCACCTTGTGGACATTCTGGTTGATCTGTTTACTAAAGTAGATTAGCAGTCTTTAGTCGATAAATATCTGGAATTGTGTAGATGTTTGGTACCTTGATATTAATACCAAGCACACCCTGACAGTAATCACCTTGTGGACATTCTGGTTGATCTGTTTACTAAAGTAGATTAGCAGTCTTTAGTCGATAAATATCTGGAATTGTGTAGATGTTTGGTACCTTGATAATAATACCAAGCACACCCTGACAGTAATCACCTTGTGGACATTCTGGTTGATCTGTTTACTAAAGTAGATTAGCAGTCTTTAGTCGATAAATATCTGGAATTGTGTAGATGTTTGGTACCTTGATAATAATACCAAGCACACCCTGACAGTAATCACCTTGTGGACATTCTGGTTGATCTGTTTTACTAAAGTAGATTAGCAGTCTTTAGTCGATAAATATCTGGAATTGTGTAGATGTTTGGTACCTTGATAATAATACCAAGCACACCCTGACAGTAATCACCTTGTGGACATTCTGGTTGATCTGTTTACTAAAGTAGATTAGCAGTCTTTAGTCGATAAATATCTGGAATTGTGTAGATGTTTGGTACCTTGATAATAATACCAAGCACACCCTGACAGTAATCACCTTGTGGACATTCTGGTTGATCTGTTTACTAAAGTAGATTAGCAGTCTTTAGTCGATAAATATCTGGAATTGTGTAGATGTTTGGTACCTTGATAATAATACCAAGCACACCCTGACAGTAATCACCTTGTGGACATTCTGGTTGATCTGTTTACTAAAGTAGATTAGCAGTCTTTAGTCGATAAATATCTGGAATTGTGTAGATGTTTGGTACCTTGATAATAATACCAAGCACACCCTGACAGTAATCACCTTGTGGACATTCTGGTTGATCTGTTTACTAAAGTAGATTAGCAGTCTTTAGTCGATAAATATCTGGAATTGTGTAGATGTTTGGTACCTTGATAATAATACCAAGCACACCCTGACAGTAATCACCTTGTGGACATTCTGGTTGATCTGTTTACTAAAGTAGATTAGCAGTCTTTAGTCGATAAATATCTGGAATTGTGTAGATGTTTGGTACCTTGATAATAATACCAAGCACACCCTGACAGTAATCACCTTGTGGACATTCTGGTTGATCTGTTTACTAAAGTAGATTAGCAGTCTTTAGTCGATAAATATCTGGAATTGTGTAGATGTTTGGTACCTTGATATTAATACCAAGCACACCCTGACAGTAATCACCTTGTGGACATTCTGGTTGATCTGTTTACTAAAGTAGATTAGCAGTCTTTAGTCGATAAATATCTGGAATTGTGTAGATGTTTGGTACCATTGATAATAATACCAAGCACACCCTGACAGTAATCACCTTGTGGACATTCTGGTTGATCTGTTTACTAAAGTAGATTAGCAGTCTTTAGTCGATAAATATCTGGAATTGTGTAGATGTTTGGTACCTTGATAATAATACCAAGCACACCCTGACAGTAATCACCTTGTGGACATTCTGGTTGATCTGTTTACTAAAGTAGATTAGCAGTCTTTAGTCGATAAATATCTGGAATTGTGTAGATGTTTGGTACCTTGATAATAATACCAAGCACACCCTGACAGTAATCACCTTGTGGACATTCTGGTTGATCTGTTTACTAAAGTAGATTAGCAGTCTTTAGTCGATAAATATCTGGAATTGTGTAGATGTTTGGTACCTTGATAATTAATACCAAGCACACCCTGACAGTAATCACCTTGTGGACATTCTGGTTGATCTGTTTACTAAAGTAGATTAGCAGTCTTTAGTCGATAAATATCTGGAATTGTGTAGATGTTTGGTACCTTGATAATAATACCAAGCACACCCTGACAGTAATCACCTTGTGGACATTCTGGTTGATCTGTTTACTAAAGTAGATTAGCAGTCTTTAGTCGATAAATATCTGGAATTGTGTAGATGTTTGGTACCTTGATAATAATACCAAGCACACCCTGACAGTAATCACCTTGTGGACATTCTGGTTGATCTGTTTACTAAAGTAGATTTAGCAGTCTTTAGTCGATAAATATCTGGAATTGTGTAGATGTTTGGTACCTTGATATTAATACCAAGCACACCCTGACAGTAATCACCTTGTGGACATTCTGGTTGATCTGTTTACTAAAGTAGATTAGCAGTCTTTAGTCGATAAATATCTGGAATTGTGTAGATGTTTGGTACCTTGATAATTAATACCAAGCACACCCTGACAGTAATCACCTTGTGGACATTCTGGTTGATCTGTTTACTAAAGTAGATTTAGCAGTCTTTAGTCGATAAATATCTGGAATTGTGTAGATGTTTGGTACCTTGATATTAATACCAAGCACACCCTGACAGTAATCACCTTGTGGACATTCTGGTTGATCTGTTTACTAAAGTAGATTAGCAGTCTTTAGTCGATAAATATCTGGAATTGTGTAGATGTTTGGTACCTTGATAATAATACCAAGCACACCCTGACAGTAATCACCTTGTGGACATTCTGGTTGATCTGTTTACTAAAGTAGATTAGCAGTCCTTTAGTCGATAAATATCTGGAATTGTGTAGATGTTTGGTACCTTGATATTGATACCGAGTACCAATCGGTGACAAATGACCAGCGGCCAATAGAAAAAAGGCGATCATCACAGCAGAATCTAGATGATGGACAATTAGGGAACCGAAGTGAGTCTTTTTTGTTAGAGGTTGTTAATAAAGTTCTTAAAGTAATGTTATGCCCCTATTTATTCGTTTGAACCTATTATTACGTATGATTCTTTAGGCTTCCCTTTTAGCTTATTTGTCAGAATTAGCCATCAAAACGGCTTAATTTTAATTTATGGTTAAGACAGTAATATTGGTCCACCAATTTTAATATTGAAGCCTCTATTAATTTTCTGATACAGAAATCGGGTTTCATATGCTGTCTAGTCTCACGCCAATGTAAACGGTTGAAGTTCGGACCGACAATGAAGAGCGATATTTTAATTCTACCTTTCTCACGTGTTCCTAGTTTATAGATTTCTGTGTGCCATTTTTTGGTTTTGTTTTTACAAGCCGTTGTTTAAGAATGTGGAGTTCTACCTATTCTTTCCAATTCTCTTCGATGGATCATCGTGTAATTTGAGTTTAAGTTAGGTCTGGTTCTAATCTTTAAATGAAATTTTTGCATGTATATGTATTGAATATATATTTAAAATGAGCAATCTTCTATAACCCTACAACCAGAAATAAAAGCGCGCTAAACTTTTTGAACTATAACATTGTTCTTATGAGGTAAAACTCAACATCCGTTTATACTACTACTCGGCTTTTCAATATTCCTGTTACAAAAACAGGCGTCATTTTTTCGGACTTTCATAAATTAAACTTCTGAATACACTGAGTCCTAAAATTATCTATCAATTAATCTCGTAGTACAGTCTCTTCGATAATTCAAAACATTACATGTCAAATGCTAATACGTTTTAATTACTGTTACTAAGATGGTCAGTCATATTTGAAGTACTAACTTATGGAATAACTATTTACTAAATCACAACATGTCCACAAACCTGTAATCATTTGCTTAAATAATTACTTTAAAATAAACTCGATAGGAAGAAACTTATGAAAGCGTAGTTTCACCGAGACCTTGACTTTGTACTCCACCACAGATAAGGGGGATATGTGTGCAAATATTAACAGGATTAAGGGAAAAGAAAGGTGGGTCAAATCGGAACTGCACGCGACAGCTCCTTTCTCTACACAACGCCGCGCCGCCTTGTCTGTGTGCAGCGCGCATAGCATCGCAGTACTTTAGCCTACACAGGGAATACAAAATATCAGGCTTACTATGTACGCTACAATCCTGCTATCTGTGACATCTCATTGGTGTGGACGTAGCTATTACAGTTATATGTTAAAAATGAAACAGCAGGCAACTGTGGTGATGGATACGCCTAAATTGGTCGATGAACACCGAAGGTCAAAAGTTGACGCGTTAGCAAAGTGATAAAAGATATTATCACGTAACTGGTTCCGAATAAATTTATGTTTGCTTGTTATCAAAATAGAATGGTGAAAGATAACCTTTTCCTTGGCTTTGACTTATCGTGTGCACGAGATTCTTTATTGTGTAATATTTATACAATACTTATGGACTTTCCCATCCTGCGCGTGTTCGCTTCAATTGAGATAGACGGAATATGTATCGTACTATAACAAATGTGAACTGCAACTGTCACCGAGGTATATCACTAAACAATGTTTCCGTGTTGGAGTAGCTCAGTTCATGAGTCACGGTCGTCAACGGAATAGAAATA